>NW_010972598.1:1119715-1145685 GCF_000737465.1 Haliaeetus leucocephalus | reverse complement strand
GGGGGGGGGGGGGGGGGGGGGGGGGGCGGCGCGGACCCCGGGCGCCGTCCCCGGCCCTCCCTGGGACGGGCGGCTGCTTCGGCAGAGCCAGCGTGCCGGGTGCCGGCGCAGGTCCCCGGGCCGAGGCCTTCTCGGCCGTCGGGGCGTCTCCGGCCGGTGGAGCACCTGGAGAGCTGGCGCCCGCCGGCAGCAGCTGCGGCAGAGGGGGCGGGCAGGCCGCAGGCTGGGCGGCGAGCGGCAGGGGGGCACCCCGAGGGGCCCCGTCCCCGCTAGCAGAGGGGGAAGCAGGCTCCGCGTTATTAACGGCTTCCCTGGAAGCCGAGCTGGGGCCGGGGCCAGGGCAGGCAGGCAGCCGGCCCAGCATCCCGGGAGGCTTCCTCGGCTCTCTTCGCCCACCTCTTTTGCTCCATCCAGCGGTGACGAGCCACCTTGGGGCCTCCAGGCCTGGAGGACGAGGCCGCGGGGCTCAGGGCACCTCAGCCGGGGGGGGGCCTGGCTTTCCCGCAGCCCTGGAAGAGGACGCCCTCGCCTGCCGTCCCCTGCTCCGGCTGCCCCCCAGGGGACCCGGGAGCGCACGGAGCCCCGCTGTGCAGCCGTCGTCCCCACGGAGAGCGGCCGGCTCGGCGCTCCAGCACCTCTCCGGCCGCCAGGCGCCATCGCTGCCTTATCGCCCCGGCCGCCGGGGAAGCAGCGGCAGCGGGGGACCCTCGCCCTCGGCCGCCAGCGGTGCTCTGTGGCCGGCCAGCTCCTGTCCGAGTCCTCCGTGGGGTGGGGGCGGTGGGGAAGGGGTGGCGGATTCCCCCTTGGCTTCTGGGAAGAGGCAGAGCAACGGGGGCCGAGGCCGGGAGCGGCCCCTTCTCTTCAGCCTGAGCCCAGGGGAGCGTTGGCTGCTGGAGCGAGCCCTCAGCCCCAGGTTTCCAGCCGTACGCGAGGCGAAGGCAGCATGAAGGGTCCCCCAGCTGCAGCCAGAGCAGCTCCTCAGGTGCTCGTCACCAAGGGCAGCATTTGGCTCCCTGTGATTTGTTGGCGATTTTCTTTTTTTTTTTTTTTCTTTTTTCGTCATCGTCTTTTTTTCCTTCTTTTTTTGCCTTTGACATTCATGTCTAGTTTGTCAACGCTAAAACCAGAAAACCTGCATTCTCACAATAATTTATGTGTTGCCTGAAAGAAATGTGCATTGTCTCAGCAGCAGGGACCCAGCAGTGAAGAGTGAGAACCTTCAACACCCCTCCCCACCTCCCCCCCCACTCTGTCCTCTCTTACCTGGGGCGTTTCGATGCCACAGGATAAAAATAAATAAAAGCAAGTACTTCCACTTCCTCGGAGCGGAGCTGATACGGCAGTAGCTCACTGGATGAGAGCAGCTCAGACCTGAAACGCTTTCTTCTCTGTTGGGATCACAGCTTGAGCGTAGGCTTGTTGTGTCGGAATGGGCCTACTGTACCCAAACATCTGAGCTTTCTCCAGCTCCTAGAGGAACATTTTATACTCATTATACATGCAGCAGAATTTCAAAATATGTCCCTGGGACCAGAATGCAGGAGGAGGACATTAAAGGTTAGGAGGTAGTAGGGGAAAAAGCAAAAAGAATGAGTAATCTGGAGTTGCCTGATAACCCTTCGAGGCTTAGCCAAAATTAACCGTATTGAGCTGTCGTGAAAGGGGGAGATGTGCTACTTGACGTATTGTTAACAAAGAGAGGATTTTATTGCTTTAGGTACCTTTTAGAAGTAAAAAGCAAAGGATCAGCTCCACATCCCAGGTTTCAAAATGTTATGATCTAAGCGCAGAATTCATCACTGCCACCACTAAGAGATCATACATCCTGGAGTGTCATGAGCCATCCGTGATTTGTGTCATTGCAGAGGATGATAAATCACTGCTAAAGACATAACAAGCGGCATCATCGCTGCAACACAATAGATCATGATGCATCAAGATCTTTGCTAAAATATTATTTACAGTTAGCAGGGGCTTGGAATGGCAAAGCAGAAGCTGATATTAATCTTTCCTGCATTGTGCCTTTGTGCACACTAAGGGCCCTGCCCTGGGAAAAATGGGATCTGTAACGTTCACTGATGCAATAACCACTGGTTGTATACACTGGAGCTGAGAGGTATTAAGTATATATATGTATTTATGGAGAAAAGGAGCGATGGCAAGAGCAAATGAAGTCCCATTCTTCAGAGTGTTGAGAACTTGGTGATTATGCTGTTCAGAGCCCATCTGTAAATGCAGACATGTAAAGGTCTCTGTTCAGCAATGCTGGGGAGAGAATTCAGTCATAAAGCGTGAGGGGAAAAGGGACTTACTGGTTTTCAAAGAAGCTCCAAAGGTCTGGAAAATTCTTAGGAGTTCTTCCAGCTCTCCCCCTATATAGCGCGTGCAAAGACTTAGACAAATTAAGCTTTACTCCCAGAACTACCTTGGGAATCACTTTAAGAGAGGTGCTAAATTAAAAACAACACTGCTGACATAATTAATGTTTTGGGGGGGTTGCCTTAAAAATAAAATTATCCAAAAAACCCATACCCCCCAAAACCCAAAAAACGCCCAAACCCAGACAATTCAGACTTCTGAAAACTGCTACCAGTTATTTTTATAGGAGACTCTGGAAACAGACTCTCACTCTGTCAATCCAGACAAGTGTTTCTGAGGCACTGGGGACTGTGAGTTATTTCTCTTTCTTATGCAGGACATTGCTGATTTAGGTCACATCAACAGGACTAACAGTTCCATTTAAAGAAATGCTGAGATGAGTAGAAAGTTTTTTTTTAAAAAAAGACTTCCTGCTGGAAGGAAATCTGCATTTCCAAGCTGCTGATGACCTTTTTGACAACAAAAACCTGTAATGCTTTACAAGAATCTGCCCAGCTCCAGCCTTACCCTGTCAGTGCAGGAATATCATCCACCTCCTGCCATCCTAAAGACAAAAGACACCAAGTAAAGTGCCTTTCAGTTTTATATCAGTTACTCATCCTGTGTTTGCTTCATGATGTGAAGCTGAACCCTCCCACAGACTTTAATTGAGTTAAATCATTGCCAGAACCTTTTAGGCTCCCTCTCGTGTACCCTTCAATGCGTGCATCTCTGATGAGGCATGTGAGCGGGGATGCGCTCCCAGGACATCTGGGCAGCAAGCCACCTACCTGTGGGCTCCAAATATTTCCATCAACTATATTTCATTTGAACGTTTCTTTCCTGTTTAGACGATCATCAAAGTTGGGGAGGGGAGTAGGGAGGAGCCACAAGCAATTTACTAGAATATATACAGGCATTCCCCAGATTTCCCGTCCTCCTCCTTAATTGGATATTATCCCTCATTAATGACTCTGTCAGAGCCTGTAGAGTACTAATTGTCTGTGGTTCCTCTCTCTTTCTCTCCACTCTCCCCTCCCAGAGATTAGTCTTTTGTTCAAGTTCATGAAGTTTAATTTCTGTTCCTCTCACCGAGGTGGGCAGCACATCCAACCTTTGTTCCACCAGAGCCCTCAGCGCCTGGCATCACCTCCCTGCGATGGTGTTCTAGGATAAGGGGAAGACCCAAAAACTCCTGCCCTCTTCATTATCCGTCACCAAAGCCCGGCTACGCTGATGCTCTCGCCGTAGTCCAGCACAGCAGCGAGCCTGTTGCCACCTTGCACACCCACAAAGCTGCTGTTGCACATCTTGGGCAGGTGGAAACCCAGAAGGAGAGTCAGAAGTCATCTAAGCCTTTCAAAAAAAGCAGAGGGCGGGTGGACATTTGCTGTTTGTCGCCTTCATTTATCTTTTGAGGGGCTTGTGTTCTTTCAAAGCGAAACAGCTAATCCCAGAAGAACAAACAAACAAACAAAACTTAATTTAAGTGCCTATTAATCAAGGACTGACATGAAAAACGAATGGTTTTGAATGGCTGAATTATTTTGCATTGCTGACTGCCTTGGTAAGCTTTTGGCCGGTTTTCGGCATTTTTCTGACTGGGTACCTTGCTAGGATATTTTAGGACGGTTTATTTAAAGCATGAAACCCAGTAAGGTTTCCAGTGGTGCTAGCAAATCCCCTGACATGATTTTGGGTGTGATAGCCTGTTTTGACTCATGGCCTACTTGGTCAGGGCCGGCGGGCGTTCCTGCCATTGTCTCCCTCGTTGCTCTGGAGATGCTTGTCCCCGAGACTCACCCTCGTTAGCATACAACGCAGCCGGGAGCCATCGGGCTGTGACCCCCAGCGCCGGGGGGAGCCCCGCCAGGTCCGGCCATTCCTGCAGCCCTGCCCTGGCATCGCAGGCACTCAGGGAGAGGGGTGGCCTCTCTCTTAGACCCTGTCTGGGATTTCTGCCATGCCTGCGGAGGACAGCCCTCCTGTCCCAGTTGCTTTTGTCAGGGGGGACGCTGGAGCCAAAGCCTGGGCTGCACGCATAGGCAGGGGGGCTTTTGCTGATGTCTTCAGCGGAGCTGAACTGTCGCTACCTGCTTTCTGCTGTCCTGGTGGTCTGCTAGCAGGAATCACAGATATGCTGCCCCTGCGTGCTTTTCCCCTTTCCTGTAACTCTTCTGCTACTACAGCCACAGGCTGACTTGTTACTGCCTGCAGTCAGCACAGAGCGATACAGACCTTGGCAATATGCAAAGGACATGAGTGTGTCTTTTAACCAGTGCTACCCAGGGAAACCTCACTTTCTAACAAGCATCAGATGACTTAAAGGCAATTCTTCAGGAAGACCCTCCATAACGGGCAATTACTACTTGAAAAAAGATCAAACCTCTTTAAAAAAACCCACAGCATTGTAGTTCTCTGCTAGCCAAACCAAACAGGTTAAGGTGGAGGTAAGCTGTTTGTCTGAGGAGCTACAGGCTCTCCAGACATTGGGTCAGCCTAAACTGGTTCAGTGTCCAGGTCATCCCAGGACACTGACAAGGCGATGGCAAACGATCTGGCTCCCGTCCGGAGGCCTCATGTTTGAGGCTGGTCTGTTTGTGGGGGACGTCCTGCCGGTGCCTCGTGGCTATCCATCCGTTCCACCTCAGCCAAGGTCAGCCCTGCCCAGGCTACAGGCACAACCTGCCACTCGGTCCCTGGTTTCCAGCCCCAGCACGGCTTCTGCCCTGGCTGCCAGGTCTGTGCTACATGCCTGGTGTCGAACAGGTCTCGTGGGTCTTCCTCCTCCCCTCCAGCCCCTGGCCATGGTGTAACACCACATCCAGAGCACTCGCAGCCATTTGGGCTTCGTCCCACGCTCCCCAGACTCTCATTCTTAGGATGGTGGCATCTGGGCTGATCATTCTACTTTTGCCTGATTTGGATATGGAGACGGCTTATTTTTCTGAAGACAATAGACAGAAAGGCAGACCTTCCTCTCGCACACACCAGCACTGCCTCAGTAGCGTTTTAGGAGAGAAACTGTTCCAGGGCTTTGGGACACCTGGAGCAGGAGAGTTAGTGTTCCCCACTCTCATCCTGAGAAATATAGGACAGCAGAGACTACGTGGTGGTTAGAAACTCTGCTATAAGGTCTGACCCATTTTTGTCCTCTAAAAGCAATATAACATCTGCTCTCAGTATTTCTGTGTGCCATTTCAGAAATATCTCTGGAAGAGCACTGCTAATTCATGCCCTGTCCACTTTCAAATTGTACTATTGCAGCCTCTAGTTTATATATGCTTGGGGATGGATCTTTATATAAACTAAAACTTCCACAGAAGATTATCTTGGGGATAAATTCAGTAGCAAAATGGACCTGTACCTGGCAGTTAAATCTCAGATCAGTCCAGCTGTCCTGCAGAGCCTGCTGTAAGTGGGACTAAATGTTAGTTGCTCTCTGCTGAGGCATCCCTACAGAGCAGCAGCTTTTTGGAGGCTCTTGGGACTTGGCTTCTGGAGGCAGTGGGGAGAAAGGGCAGGCAGCAGGTGAGCCAGACCCACAGGCTTGGTGGGGTAAAGGAAGGAGAGTCGATGGAGATCCCAGAGGTTGCAGCTCCCAAGTTCCCTGTGCTTCAGTGTCATGACCTGGAAATGATGAACAGGAATCCCTGTGGTTAGCCAGCAAGGCAATCCCTTCAGCGGTGCACAGTCGAGAGGCAGAGGGGCTTGGCCGCATTTTGTCAGGGTGCATTTCATGCCCTGGAAGAAGAAAGCAAAATCCCTGTAGACCCTCTGTGCCAGACCAAAGTCTGGGAGACCTGAGGGCTCCCAGAGGTCCTGGCCACTGCTAAAACTCTTCTTCTCTTCCTAAGTGAGAAGTTTTTGTTCTGCAGATATTATCTGCCAGTAAATATTCCTCTAATCTGAGAGCCATCAAAAATGCTGGCTCCACTTATTTTAGAGTCCATCTTTGACCTTTACTGCTGTGAAATACATCTACTGATATTCCACCAGAGGCTATAAAACATCTGGCCTGACTGAGCACCAAATAGCTGGAATTTTCTATTCGTTTCAGTCTGTGGCATTGACCCCAAACGACAATTTATCTGCACCATTTCTGAGTCCCCCGGAACCCGTGGGGCCTGAGATGCCGGGAGCAGCGTCAGTCCACCAAGCAAACCCAGCCTGCGCCTGGGTGAATGGAGAAAACCCAATTTTGAAGGAAGAACTCTGGTCTTACATAGCATCATACAGCAGCCTTCAAGGCAAGGTGATGAGATTGAAGGATGTCTGCCCTTGCCCACAGCCTCCCCGCACCCAGCGTCGCTGCTGGGTAGCAAAGCAATGGGAAAAGGCAGGAGAGATGCAGACAGCCAGGCAGGGTGACACCAGTTCCCCCTTCACAGAGGCTGGGTTTCGCGGCCACCGTGGCTGTGCCCCTGCACCTCCAAACCCCTCAGGGGCCTCGAGCAGCACAGAAAAGAGCCAGGTGCAGGGGTTATTAACTCGGACAAACACAGGGCCAAAAGCGGTGACTTTCAGCAGGCCTGGGAGCAGGGGCGAGGAGAAGACACCTGCACATCGGCAGGTGGGCTCAGCTGCTGCAGTGCTGCACTTGCTGCAGCTGCAAAATGCCTGCCACTGCCTCGGCTTAGTGTGCCCTCAAAATCTGCAGTCTGCCAGGGCTGGGAGAGGGTGCCTTGCCCCACAGCCTGGGTTTCTGGCTCTGTCCCTCCCCCTGTCTTTTCTCCACAGACAGTGGGGCTGCCGACTGGTGAGGCTGGAGAAGACTGGACATCATTTTGAGGTAATTTTCTTGGAGAGCAAACACCACTTGACCTTGCATCTCTTTTGGTGGACCGCCAGGAAGGTCAGCTGCCCAGTGGCGTTTTTGGTGGTGGCAACCGTAGCGGCGAGGCATCGCAATATCTTCGACTGCGCATCTAATTCCCTGTGTTTTCTGCTAGATGAATAGACAAAAGACCTCCCAGGCGGGGAGGGGGGCCCTGCTCCACCAGAATTTGGATTTTTCACTGTCAGCCAAGCAGAGGATCCAAACTCCAACAATGAGCTCCCTGCTTCAGACGAAAAACATTTATAACCTCTCCAAGCCGAGCTCTGGCAGGGCGATACAAACTGTGAGCTCCACAAGCTAATGACCTTGAAAGTATCCATTTATCTCGGCCTTTCCCCTCAGCTTGAGATGCCACAGAAAATGTGAGGCTTGCTTTCTTCTTCTTTCCTTTTTTTTTTATTCTATTCCTTTTTGAGCAGGAGGGATAAATATTCAGGGAATGCAGGCAACATGGAAACTGCTCAGTTTCACCTCTCCGGCTGGAGCTCAGTGCTGAGACCCCAGTGGAAGCCAAGCACGGGGGGTAATCAGTCCTCCCATCCCTGGTATGCCAGAAGGGCAGTCTGCAGGGAAGGGACATCAGTGCCTCCATTACCTGACTGCTCCACGCCGGCTGCTCCTTTGTTAATCTTCATCAATAAACAATATTTATAAGCAACAAAACCCGATCCTTCGAGCCCGTTTTTCTTACCCACTAAAGGCAGCTCATAGCTTGGTGTGATGTGACAACCTGAATTGCATTAAAATCCAGGCAACAGGTTAGAAATGTCCCTGGAACAAATGGAGCTGGTGCACAGCAAATGATATTTCCTCAGAGAGAGCAGTGACTCCCTGTAGGGTTTTACTTTGAAAAGTCAGTGTCTGTTTTCTATGCATTGCCGCTGTATGGAAACCACTAGTTGGCACAGCAGGTTGCTCCCTTTCTTATGGGGTATACAACTTGGGTGTAAAATAATCCCGCTTCATTTCCTTTGGCGTTCAGTACAGACAGCTTAAAGTGAAAAAGGATGTCACACAAAGCAGCCAATGACGGACATGGGCAGAAACTGCTACTAAGAAACATCCTTCTACTTACAGAAAAAAACCCTTGATTTGCTGAGATGTTTTCTGACTGCTGCACATTTTAGTCCTCTTTCAGATGTGGTGGGACCCAACCACTTTGTTTGCAGATATCCTCTGGTGTACAGCCCGATCTGGCCGCTGCTCTGCAGATGCTCCAGCACCTGTGGACTGGGACCTGCCGCTCACCGTTGTTCTCAGCCAGTATGGTGGGCTGTCTGCTGGGACTAGCATTTGGGCTCCAGAGCGAATTTGCTAGCTGCTGCCTTTGAAGCTGTAGAAGCAAGCACCAGCTCGTGTTCCCATTTTAGGCATACATGTAATGTACATCTTTGCTTACTGGACACTCTGGGATGCAATCCAGCCTCAGGAATTCTTGGCTTCCCTCTGGGTTTTGATGACTTTGATGGTGGTGTTGCACTGAAGGGGTCCATGGTAGTCATCTCCTGACTCAGTGCCAGCAGGATGGAGGCTAATACAGAAACTTGAAGAACAGAATTTTTATTCCAGAAGACGCACTCTGCCGGGTGGGTGCTGTGCTCCTTGCACAACCAGAGCTGCCCACCCAGTGCCGTCACTGGAGATGTGGCTGCAGGACCAGGCATACCAAGGACACAAGACTCGGTGTGACCATGCACTGCAGGTGAAGGCTGCCCCATGGCTCCACCAGCCAGATCTGTGCTTTTTGGCAGGGTGGGGAGATTGAGCGAATTCCTCGTAACTTCCCCTGTCCCACCCCCTCAAGTGCCTGGCTCCCCGGGTGCTAACCAAACACCCCAGATCACTGCATAAGGCCTCAATTCAGCCAGGTACTTCAACATCAGCTTTAAGCTAGTGATTAAAAGGTTGGCAACATTCAGGGAAGTACTTCAGGGGGCTGCTTGCACAACCAGATCATATTTAGCTTGAATACAGCTATTGGAGTTTGGCTGCTCTAGAAGTACCTTTATGATACACAGGTTTAATTATTCTTTAAAAACAAAAATCCCTTCACAGGAAAGGATATGCCAAAACCTTTTCAAAGCTCGTTAACACAGTGAATAAGAAGCCAGAGTTGATTTACATAACAGAGATACACATACGTATGTATACGTGCGTGTACATTTGCATGAAAAGCATTTGCAGAGCATTCTAAAAATAGAAGACATTTCAGAGGTTTTTGAGCAAGTAAATCTTTACATGCTTTTCTGTTTTATTGCTTCCCTCCAAATTAGTAGTTTAAATTAAAATCCAGTCCTCCTGTCTTGTACGATCTGCACGCCACTGAACCATAGACTTTCCTACAAACACCTCTCTCAATTCCTGCATTGCAGGAGCAACCAAGAACACCCAGTGCTATGGGAATGAAGGTCAGTAAAGGAGAGGTGTCTTTGTCTTTAGTCTTGCAGTTCTCCTAAAATGAAATTCACCCCTTAATTTGGAGGGCAATTTTCCTCCAAGGAAGGTAGGAAAATGATAATAGTTCCCTGCGAAACACTCGCTATTTTAACATGATAATGTTTGGAGGTTTGAGATATCTAAGCAGAAATGGGAGGAGGTTAAATACTAGCTCTTGTGAACTGTGTGCTCCAAATACTTGAAACAACGCTTAACCTAAAGCTTAGGCATACCCTCACCGACTTGGGTGGATCGGCTCTCATACTTCACGTTAAGCGTATGCTTAACTGCTCCTCTGGGTCGGGGCCCCAATTAGCACACCAATATCTAATTTTATTCTCAGTTACAGCTGCATAAGACTATATTAAGCAAGTAACTTTGTACCAGTAAAATATTAGATTAAGATTTGGCTCAGGGTAGAAAGGGAGAGCACGACACAGAGAAAGGCATCTTGTTGTTGGATGCTGTTGCCTCTGTTACGTGTGTTCGTACCCTGACAGTTCTTTGTCCTCTTAAAAGGTCTCTGCTCCAACCTCTTCTCACTCAGACCAGTCTTTCTAATTCCTTCTGCAAAACAGCCTCTCGGCAGAAAGTGTTTGCATGCCAGTAAGATAACAGCGTGCCCAAGGATCCTGCAATTTCTGAAAAAAAGCCTGTTAGCTAAAATCTACGCAAACCCATAGGTAAAATGCATGTCCATGAGTTAAACCTGTGCCTGTGTCCATGAGTAACCATGTCAGTGTCACTGTAATCTCTATTTCTTCATCCTTCCCTTCTCCATCAAGCCATTTAGACCCTGGTCCTGGTGCTTCAGGCACCAGCTAACATTACTCAGAAGTAAAGCCCACTGACTTCGGCTTAGCTTAGGTGTGTTCTTATGGTCCCTGTTTAGGGAAGCACCCTTTTTAGAAGAATTACACTAAATTATCCACTTACGGCTAAATATGTGCTTTGGTGTTCTCCTGAACAAGATGAACTTAAGCATGAACTCAAGAATATGTCTGAGCATCTTCCGCACCCAAGGTGCAACCAGCTTGGAAGATCAGCCCTTAAACTGTGTGTGTCCCACTACAGGCAGCTGCCTTCTACACGCCGGCTTCCAAATGCCTCACGAGCTGCTGGATCTGTGAACAGCAGCTAATGCTAATGCGTTTGGGTTACCTGTCATTTGCACCTCTAAAAATCAGGGGTAAATCCAGCAGAGATCAGTAAGGGGGAGCAAGAGGCCGGCCAGTTCAATGCTCCCAGCTTTCCTGCTTGCCGGGAGCCACGGCAGGACAGGAAGATCCCCTCGGAAGAGCGAGGCCACGAGGTTTGGCCAATGGCCCCAGAAGGCTTGGGCCTGGCTTTGGCCAAGCATCCAGAAGCTGATACGTGCGATGCAATGTCAAACAGATCCCGGTGGCTCCCACCATGGCTGAGAGGGGATGAATGTACAGGTCAAAGCTGACTGACACGTGGTTCACCCCAGTCTCTAGCAGCTACTCTGGTTTTTAAAAACAGAGTTTCATCTGCATACAAGGAAGGCAGGAAAAGGCAGCACGGACAGAGGCACACTTGGAGATGAACAAAGCACAGGTCTTGTTTGAAGCACTGGCAGGAGGCCAGCATGTCTCAGGGCCAGGCACTGGGGTCAGTCTTGTCTGGCTGTCCCTGCCCAGGGAGGACAAGAAGCTTTAAATTTTATTAAACGTGGTTATTTTTTTCTGTTAGTGGCTTGCTTTTTTTTTTTTTTGCAATTGGCGGTAGTGGTTGTGCTATGCAATGTAAGCCAGAGGGTTTGTAGAATTACTGATAGGACAGCGTCGATGTGGCAAGCCAAAAGTTTGAAGAAAAATTCATGCATGCAGGCTCCTAAATATGGATCTACATGGTTATTTTCAGCCAGAGTCTTGCACATCCATAGTTCTGGGTTAGAAAACATAAGCCCCAGGTGAAATGCATTTGGAGGCTCTCTGCCATCTGATGTGAAGGAAGACCCCTGTCACAAAATCATCTGTATGACCTACTTGCTTCTCCCTGGTAAGGAATTGTCCAGGACTCATGTAACAACTTCAAACTCAGGCACATTCCTCGAGCTGTGTGAGGAAGCTTGCACATTGCCTGACCACATTATATCTGCCTCTAGGCAGTGTTATCACTCCTTCCCTTCCATATGCTTAAGCAGAATTTTTACAAAAATAAATGAAATACATATGTACATTATGCAAAGAGTGTTCTTGAGCCGTGCTATATTTGGTTTTGCATGATACGTATCCAGCGTGTAGACCATTGGCACTCAGTTTTTAACTGTTAGAGATAAGCAGAGTCACAGTAAGCTACAAAAGAGTGTAAAATATGCAGGGCCTGATTCTCCAGCTCACGGAGGCCCCTTTACATCACGCTGGCACCGCGCTGGCGTCTAAAAGCAAGCGCACATGTGACTGGAATCCACTTTCAGGCCCTTTTATACTGCCAAAAGAGCTTAAAGTTGCCTGAATTCAAATGAGACTCAGATGCTTGTAGTACGAGCTGGTAGCCGTCATTAAAAGCTTCGTTAATACTGCTGCCCCTCTGCCCCCCAGCACAGGGGTGGACAGCAGCCATCGCCCCTGGGCGCAGGGAGCTGCCGGAGGATTGGGGAGCACTGTCTCCGTCCCCGTCCCCGTCCCCGGGCAGACGGGGCTTTCCCGGGAACGGCCACGGCGGGACAGGCCCGGTGGGTCCCACCGCGGGCAGGGGGATGCGGGGACAGGCGAACGGGGGGCGGCTGGGCAGCCGGGGAGGGAGGAGTACGTGGGTCCGAGCGCCCCGCTTCTCCCAGCTGGTTCCCTGCCCAAAGTGGGATCTGCATCGCCCGCGTCTCCCTTTTCACGGCTGGTTTTTCTCCCTCAAAGAGCTGACACAGAACAAGCTGTATGTACAAGCGCAGGTACACCCGCCCTCGGTTTTAATCATTCAGCGCCAGCCAAAGAGGGAGGGACAGGAGCGCTCTGCCGCCTTCCCACTTTTCCTACGGCGGCTGCCTCCACCTCGGCCCAGGTTGGATCCAGCCATCCATCCTCCGTGCAGGCTCTGGCTCCGCGTGCCTCGCCCCGGGGCCCAGACGCAGCCGATTCTGCAGCCAGGAGGGAAACCAGAGCTGCTGGCTCGTGACTGGCGCACAGATCACCAGTTCATGACTCTCTCCCGTGAAAAAAAGTTCGCTTGCATTTAAAGAGCTGGGGGAAAGGATTTTTTTTTCTTTTTTTTTTTTTTTTTCCTTTTCCAATCCCCAAAGTCACATGGCCAGACTATTTTAAACATTCCTGGCTATTCCCCCATGCACCAGCTCCCTTGGCTGGCACTGGGGTATTCTCGAAGCTCGGGTAGGAGAGTAAACTCTGCATGTATAATTTATCCATTGTAAAGGATGCAAAAGCTACTGGGAACAGGAGGGGATAAGAAAGAGCGAAGACACTTGTGGATGCCAAGAATTCCAAGTGCCAGACCTTGCTAGCGCTCTTCCAAAATGGAGGGTCCTACACGGCTCCCGTTTAGCTAGAGCTGAGCCTAGCCTTGCCTGCTGTGTTGAGATTTGGCAGGCTGCAGCTCGCCATTGTTGCGAGCTCTCATCCAGGCAGCGGTGCCAAGCCTCCCCTCCGGCTGCAGCCCTTCCAGCGCCGCGCGCTAATCCCCTAGTATCTGCCTCTCCCAGATCTGGCGGGGGCACCCTTCGGAGCCGGGGAGGGAGAGGGGAGAGTCGTCTCCGCAGAGACCCCTCTCCCAACAAGCTTCGTGAAGCCCTGTTTGTTCACCGTAACAAATTGCCGCTATCAACGTAGCAGAAACATTACAAATAAACTGGGGGAAACATGAAGTTTTGTTCTTAATCCTCCCTACCGGACTAACCCAAGGGGCCTTTCTAAAATGGGCAGTGATGCTAAACGCCCTGGATCCCGTTGGCTGGAGCAGGGCTCCGCTCGCCCTGCGCACCGGAGCGGGGTGGCTCGGCACCGGCTCTCTCACCGGGGAAAGCGAGGGGTCACAGGGTAATGCCAAACTTCTCGCGCTATTTTTAAAGTCTGCGGTTTCTCCTCTATTAGCCTGCCTGTGTGGTGGAAGCTCATAGGAGACGTAGGTCACTGTGCTCGGACAGAGAGTCGAAGCAGCGCTGCGGATGTGGCCGGTGAGGGGTGTTCGTCCCAGCATCACCAGCAAGACCTGGTCAGCAGCACTGCGCTGCGGGGCAGCCCCACAGCACTTCAGCCCTTCTCCCCTTCGGCACCCGCCCACGGGACCGGCACAGGAGCCAGCTGCCCCTTCCCCTTGGTGGGGGCACTCGGGGCCCTCGAAGCCCTCACGCAGGGCAGGAGTGAGGGAGCCCGCAGCCCCCAGGCACCCACAGAGGGGCCACGCAGCAGCCCCCAGCCCGTGACTGAGGTTGACCCTTCCTGGAGCCCACCCTTTGCAGGTGTGGGGGGTCCAATGCCGCAGCTGTGCAATCGCTGTAACTGGTTATGTGGGTTTTCTTTTGCGACCCCATTCAACGCTGGGGTTGAACTGGATTTTGCAGAATATGAATTTTGCAAAACCAAGAATTAAGCTCTGGACGCTGTCTCTGCACCCTGGCTGCCATCCCAAAGAAATCCCTGGGGAAGGGATGCAACAACCAAGCTGGCCCCCAGCTGCGTCCCAGCTCCATCCAGGAACAAAACTGGGTCCAAGGCACTCAGCCCTCCCACCCAGCCCCCTGCTTATTCCCGCAGAGGGGCCCTGAGCTTGGCCACCTTTCCAAGCCACAAACAGGGTCTTGCCTGTGGTGTGGGAAAGTGCAGGTTTCCTGGTGCCCCAACAGAGAGAGGCAAAGGGCTGGTCATGGGTGCCTGTCATGGTTTAACCCCAGCCAGCAACTAAGCACCACGCAGCCGCTCACTCACTCCCCCCCATCCAGTGGGATGGGGGAGAAAATCAGGAAAAGAAGTAAAACTCCTGGGTTGAGATAAGAACGGTTTAATAGAACAGAAAAGAAGAAACTAATAATGATAATGATAACACTAATAAAATGCCAACAGCAGTAATAAAAGGATTGGAATGTACAAATGATACGCAGGGCAATTGCTCACCACCTGCTGACCGACACCCAGCCAGTCCCCGAGCGGCCAATCCCTGCCCCCCACTTCCCAGTTCCTAAACTAGATGGGACGTCCCATGGTATGGAATACACTGTTGGCCAGTTTGGGTCAGGTGCCCTGGTTGTGACCTGTGCCAACTTCTTGTGCCCTGGCTGGGCATGAGAAGCTGAAAAATCCTTGACTCTAGTCTAAACACTACTGAGCAACAACTGAAAACATCAGTGTTATCAACATTCTTCTCATACTGAACTCAAAACACAGCACTGTACCAGCTACTAGGAAGACAGTTAACTCTATCCCAGCTGAAACCAGGACAGTGCCACACTGTTGCGGTGGCTCCAACCCCATGTGGGGACAACCCAGAGGGGTTCCCCCTCCGCACCATCAAAGCCCTTGAGCTCAAGCAGGATGGAGACTGCCCATGTGAGTCATTTTCAGAGAAAAACGCTCCTTTCGCAAAAGAAGCGTTAGCTCAGCGCACGCTGTGCCAACCTGCATCCGTAGATACTTGAAATGATAAGACCGAACTGCTGCTCGTCCGACCGTGGGGACTGATGTTGGCTCCGGGCTGGTCCGAGCCGTCGTTGGCTTCCCTCCTGGAGGGGCAGGGGAGCAGCTCGCCCTCCCTGTCCTAGCAGGGGTTAAAACCGCCTTTTCCATCCAATGCGATCGCTGCCTCCCTTCAGCAAAGCATCTGTTTTCTCAGCCACCACCAAAGATTTCCCCAGCTAGGCGTGAAGGGGTGGCTTTGGCCACAGCTGTGCTCCGTGGGCCCGCCCGTCAGCGCGAGCCCGCGTGTTTTAGACAGCTGACAGGGAGCTGTGCTGCCAACGAAGCCGTGCTGCGCTCCCTCACCCCTGCGCCCGTGGCCCGAGCTGTGCCTCGGTCCCTGCCACGGTGCCGGTGCCAGGGTGCTGCCCTTCGCCCTGTCCCCGGGCTGTGCGGGGTGGCTCCCCTCCACGGGGTGCCAAGGACGGCGGGGGACCCCATACCCCCAGCACTTCACTGCAGAGCCTCCCTCCAGCCTTGCTGCTCTTACCGCGCCGCTCAGAAAGCCTTCCCTCGCGTTTCTGCTGAGTCGCGTCAAGGATTTTACCTTCACGTCCCCAGGCTGCGCTTCCTGTGGGAGTCTGTATTTCTGGACTGCCCACATCTGTCCTGTCCTTGCTGGGGAGGCAAGGCAAGAAAATGATTCTTTATTGTATTATGTCACTTTGATGATCACAAGTAAATCTATGAAATAAGCAGAGGAGCCCCGCTGATGCTAAACTCTGTAGTAACTTGCTTTACTCCAGCTTCCAGTGGGACAGGAAAAGGGGCTTTAGCAATTAAAAAAAAAAAACCTGCTCCATAAAGAAAAACAAACAAAAGCAATCTGAACGTACCAAACAGCTCTCTTGAAGGAAGGCAGTCAGTATCCTTCAGGGAGGGCAAAGCGCTATCACTACACAGCCCGGCTGAACCCTTAATTGCAGGCTGTCAGGTACCATACATCTCCAAAGTTTCTGAAGTGCAGGGGGGTGGTGTGATGGGAATAGATAACACGCAAACATCACAGGCTGGGCAGAGCGACAGAAAGATGATGTATAAGTGCTCAGCTCAGCACCGGAATATTTCTGTGTATTCAGGCTGAGAGGCAGTAGAGTGTGGGATGTTAGCAGAGCAAGACGGTCCTGAAGGAGATACAGTGGGTTCACAGCTAAGTCAAGCTAATTTTGTCTGATAGTTAGGAGCCAACCTACGTTTCTTTGTAATTTCCATTAATAGCTTATGAGAAATCAAAAAGCTCTGACAGCCTCTTTAAAGACAGGAGCAGAAACCAATACAATTACAAATGAGACCGGTCTAGAGAAATATGCCTTTGCTTGCTGACCAATGGAAGCCAATCGAGCATCTTCTTGTGCAGAAAACAGATAACAAACGTCATCTTGAGAGATTCTCCCAGCTGTTGGCTAAAGTTGAATCTGTAATGGGAGCTATTGAAATCTCTGTTGTAATTGTTTATTATACAAGCTGCACTTCAGAAAAAAATCTGCACTGAGAGTCCCATTAATATAATGACTAATGGTAAAAACAGTTAGTGTGCACAGAGAGGGGAACCGCTCTCAAAGGGCAGCCTTTAAATGGTGTGCTGCCCTGGTTTGGTGAGGGCAGCCTCACCTTATGCGGGGTCAATTTGTCCCACTGCAGGGCGTGTGGTGGGTTTTGTCCAGGTAAGATGGGGGGGAGGCAGGACAGACAGCCCTCCAAAGCAGGAACCCGCCGCTGTCACCAGGGTCCCCCTCCAGCAGGTCAGTGCAAGCCTGGCTTGGCAAAATACGTAAAGAGGGATGGGGGGCAGGACTCGTCCTGAGCAGGGGGGTGAGTTTTTGTGGTAGCCCATCACAGGGAACAGGCCTGGAGATGTTGCGATCGCAGCAGCAGCTGCCAGGGAGGTCCTCGGCCAAAGCCCTCACCGCCTTCCAGGGCTCTGCACCGCGCCGGAGCCAACGTGGGGCTGGAAAGCTGGGCATCCTTGTTATTGTCCTCCCCTTGGGATGCAAATATAGCGTATGTTCATTCCCAAAAGCACAAGAGGAATATTTACTGATTGCAAAGTCTTTTTGTATAATGTTTGACTGACAGTTTATAATTTCCCTTTAGTGACACACTGTTATTCAGATTTCCTGTGCTACTAATATGCTTTAAAAAAAAACATTAATTGCCTTTAAATATAACTTTGTATAATAGTAAGCCATTATTTTTTATTTTACCAATTCTGTGCTGTTCCTTGCTTCTAGGCAATGTTCATTGCAACCACTTCCCCTTCTTCCGCTGGTGCACGTGCGTCCACGTAAAACAAACACTGAGACTCCCAGACACATCATGATCAATGTGGAACTGCCAAAGGTTGGAAGGAACCCAGGAAGCCCACCTCTCCTGTTGGCCACTCCTGAAGGCCACCGGTACACACGCCTGGTGTCCAGGGAAGATCCTGCAGCATCTCGCCCCTTACTAGTTGATTTCCAGGTCCATTTTTATGTGTGTGCAAACATATGTATGTATGCACGCTCCACACATAACCCTCACAAACACATATGTCTTTAGAAATATATACACATAAATTCAGTTAGTTTCATTCCTTTCTGATCAGGTTGGATATAACCTCTCAAGCCTTCAAGCTTAGGGATTGGGGCATTTAAGAAAATACCTTTCAGTGATAACAATTAACATTTTTCTTGTTCTCTCTCCCAGGTTATTCAGCCCATAATCTCTAGCAACCTAAGCACCAAATGTCACTAATAAGTACTGGGTTTTAACTTTTCTTTTTGCACCAAAAAAAACGAGGTCATGATCACCTAAGCAACCGCCAACTTTTGTTTCTGTGATTAACTGCTCTGCCTCTCAAGATGGCACCTGATGCAGGACCCCTCCGGGACGGCAGCAGGGCCGCCTGAGTTGGGAGGTGGCCTTTTCCAACGCCGAGACCCCCTCGGGCACGGCAGGAGAGGACCTCCTGCGGAGGCTTGCCCTGCGCGCGCGGTCGCGCTCAGCCGCGGCCACGCGGGTCGGTTTGGCAGTGCCTGCGGGGCTGCCGGAGGTCACCCGGTTTGCAGGGCAGCAGCCGCTGTGTCCAGCCCTGGGACCCTCCGTGCCCCCGCCAGCGGGGCGGATTGCCCCGGATTGTCCCCAAGGATTGTTGCGGGAAGGGTTTGCTGCCTTCCTCCCGCTCCGCCCCGGCACAGCTGCCTCCCTCGCTGTGCTCCAAGTGAGGAGGGAGACTCCTCTCCCCTTTCATCCCTCAGCCACAAATATCTGGGGGCAGCTGGGCAGCTGGCAGGCACCGGACCGACACCTGTGTGCCAGATCCGTCCAGCTGTGCCCGTGACGCACCGTCCATCTGCGGCACTTCTCACGTGCTGCCGCCAGTTGCTTTCCCTGGGGCCGGCTGGGAAAGGAGCCGGGGCCGGCGGGAGGGAGGGAGCCACAGTGAAATTTTCAGACAACGCTTTGCCTCCTGACCGATTTCCTCCTGTCGCCTGCTCACGCGGGGCAGGGCTCACAGCTAAGGCGACCCGAGGGTGCCCAGCCCGATGGGGCCAGGCGGTGCGTGGCTGCTTGCTCCAGGGCTTGCTCCAGGGGCATGCCTGGTAGCTCCTTCCAGGCTGGCGAGGACTGCCCGCATGGATGATATGGCCGAGACCCTCGGTGCAGGCTACCTGCCGCTTTGGGTGGCCCAGGCACCCGAGGGATTTGCTGTGCGATATGTTTTCCCTGCCTTGCCCTGCTTTATACCCGGGACAGTCGACGCCAGCAGCAGAAATCCCCCCGACTTCGCAGGCAGCGGAGCTGGGCTCTGGGCAGGCGGCAGGGGCAGCAGCAGACCATAGCTCCGCTGAATTAATTCTGGAGTATCTCACTGGCTGGAAACTGAGACCTACATGATTTTCCTCATCTTCAAAGTCTCCATCCGTGACAACAGTTTAGCAGAAAATGAAAGAGCGCTTGAGCAGGGGTGTGCTCTTGGGGAGTTGGTGGAAAAACTTTTTGTGACGTGGTCGAAGCGTACCTCATCTGCTCTTCTCCACTTGCTAACCATCACCCCAGCAGCTCCTCAGCCACTCTGAGCGTGCCGCCTCAGGCCATCCAGCCCTGCTTCTGCGTGCCCTGCCACACCAGATGAAAAACAAGGCGAGGGTTTGAAAGACCTGACTGAAAAAGGAACTTTTAAAAAATAAACCTAAAGAAATACCAGCCAGGGAAGGAAGGGGTTGACCTTGGTTAGCATGAGCCATTGCATGCCCAGAATGAGGCCCAACCTCTGGCGAAGGCGGCCAACTCCCCTGCACTTGGGGGTCCCCGACCCACCGCCCAGCACCACAGGGCCGCTCTCTCAGCACGTGGGTCCCGGGGTGGCCACTCTCCAAGCGTGCACCTCTCGCTTGGGCACACATCCAGGCAGCCACAAAGGGCCCTGTGGAGAAAGGAGGACAGTCGCAGAAAAGTGCAAGATGCAAATACCTTGGTGGGAGCCCAGGCGAGCAGTCACAGCGCGTACTGGCAGTGTCACCGTGGCCTTGCTTAACCCCGCTCGGAGCAAGGCTGGATTGTAATTAAAGGAATGCTGGGTGCCAGTGAGCTGGCGATGTTGCTGCTGCTGCATCTGCATTAGTTCAGTGGCAGAAGATTTTGTAAAGAAAATGGCCTCGGCTGCTTCGCTGCGTTTGCCACAGCAGAGGAGTTCACCCTTTGCTGCCGCAACCCACCGGCCCACCGCTTGCCACACAGCGAGACGCCTGCAGGCACGAGGTCCTTGGGAAGGATGGCTGGGAGCAGGAAGAGCAGCACCTATGAAGCTGTTTCTCCCCTAAAGGGAACTCTCGAGTCCCCAGTGCTTTTCCACAAACATATCCATCACCCAAAAAACCTGCACCCTGCTTCTGCTTTTGCTTTGCAATCAAACGGCAGGAAAATTCCTCCTCCTACCACCCCTGCCCTGAATGGAAAACTTCCTTCCCCCGTGTTCTCTGCTGCACTTCCCAAATGACCTTTGTTTTTTTCCTTTTCTTTAAATACTTGCCCCAGTTGCCTCGTGTGGGTCAAATGTGAGCCCGCTGGCGCCCACGTCATCACGCTCCCAGCTCAGTGCATCCTTCTCCTCATCGTCATGCAGAGCATAATTTTCACCTGTTATTGAAAATTCAATATTGGGAGCTTTTAATTCCAAAGATTTTGATTTTTCAATAAAAAAGTGAAAATTAATCTCGGCGGGATTGCAGCAGAAATGTTGCAAATGAACTGGTCACATAAGGGAGAGAGGGAAGGAAAACAGGGAGGAAGAGAAGGACAGAGCAAAGGAGAGGAATACACAGAGATGGCCCTTCCAGGAATGGGCTTAAATAATTCAAGTGAAAAACATGACCAGAGGGAGAGATGTAGTTTTTTGGGCTGCCCTGCACAATTCAACAGAAAATAGTGCTGTTCCCTCACTGCCCCGTCAGTTGGCTGGACCGTATCCCACTGCTGCAGCATCCCTGATTGCCCTGTTTACTTCAGTGCTCACATGCCGACAGCTCAGTTTAGGCCACCCGTGTATCACGACCCCCCAGATTTTGTAGTCATTCTATAACATGTCTGTAAGTCCTTGTCAATGTCACCTTTATTAAATCAAATGGGACTTTTCCCTCAGCATTACTTGGATTGGTTAAAACAATGGAAAAGTGGTGTTTAAAAAAAAAAAGTCCAATGACCAACATTAAATATGGGCCTGTTTTCCTGATTATTTCTAGCCTATATTAAATATTAATGGATTGCTTTTTGGTCTTCTGTGTAGCTGGAAATCTCACTGAACGAAGGTCATGGTGCTAGTCCTTCGTTAGCCATGAGGACATGTTATTTTGTCTCCTTTACTGGAGACCTGTCTCCTACCCATATCAAAACCTGAAGTCTCTCAGCTTTGTGTGGACAAGCAGCCATCAGCTTGCACACAGCAAGGTTAAAACACGGCCACCCATCTTTTGCCTCTCCCTCTTACAGATCCTGTTTCTGATAGCTCTGCACAACCCCGTCCCTCCACCCATCCTTCCACCCATCCCTCCACCCATCCTTCCACCCATCCCTCCATCCCTCCATCCATCGCTCCGCGCTGTCACTCCACGGAGTCACCTGGGCAGCGGCTCCTGCGGGTGCCTCCCCCGGGCTCACATCCAAGCTCACTCTCTGCTGCTTGCAGATTCTTTCTGCATAACATCTCTGAGATATGGCCTTCCTTACCCATCTGTACAGCTAAAACTCTTGTCAAGACTCTCAGCATTTCACATCTCAATTACTGTAAAATCCTTCTCCTTGCTTGGCAAATGCAGCCTCATCCAGCGCTTCCTACTCCATCTCCCTGCCCAGCCACTACCGTACCCGCCAACCACAGCTTAAAATCATTTATGCTCCAAAGGATCACACACAAACACCTCATGTGAGTTATTTTTCTTTCCGGTGATCGCAAAACAATGGTGAAGGTACAGGCTCCCACCTGGATGTGATTTTACAGGTGCAGCCCTCGACGCTAGGAACGGTGAATAGGAGCTGACTTACACATCTCGCTGTCACGCTGAGATAAAATAATGCACCTGGGGCCAAACTCAGCCGTGAAGTGTCACTGCCTTTAGTTCCCCCTGGCAATGCTGCGAGGGCACCGGCTCTAGCTGAGAAACCCCACATCCCTCGCCTGCCTGCAGTGGCTCGTCCGCAGGAGCAGGCGGCATCCCCCGACGCTGACCTGTCTCCAACCCGAGACGAGCTTACGCCTGTTGCTGAGCAGAAGTCGCCATACTGGTGTGTTTGATGCTTAGAAACCCTTTCTTGTTGCTCTGTACATGCTCATCTTTTCCTCCCTCATCCTCTCTTCCCAGAGCTGCTTTTCTGCTTCCTTCCCCTCCTGCTGCTTCTTTCTTCCCGTTCATCTCCCCTCCACCCTGCGAGGAAGCCTGGAGCTGGCTCCCACATTTCGCTCCTGTTTATTCTCAGGTCTGCATGGCTTTTGCTTGGTGCTTTCTATTATGAAGATGACAGCAAACTGAGAGTTTAAACAAATTTGGCTTTAGGTGCTTTAATGAAAAATTAACGGGTTTAATACTGGCTTCACCATCAAAAGAAGAACATTAATGTTTAATATTTAAACAACACGTCTTCACAATAATTCCACCACATTTCACGTAGAGAACCCACAGTAAATGCCTGGGGTAAGGCAATAAAAAAACCCTAAGCTATAACACTATTTACTATTTTAACCCTTCATCGACTGTCTTTCCCAGTTTACACAATGCTCTTTTACAAAAGGAATGGAGACATTTTTTAATGACATTTACCCCTGTCCTCTGCCACCACAAAAGGTAAGAATATCAGATTTCAGATCATAGTCCTGGCTTCTTAAGCCGTTTCAAGACCGAGGATATGAAAATGTTATGCAAATGAGTTGCCCTTTAAATGTATCTTCAGGAAAAAAAAATAAAATGCAACAACATCTCACTGAAGAATGATTGAGTTGGCATTTCATCTTCAGCACATGCTGTCCAGGTACAGGTCTCAAAGAAAAGCTTCAAATGATAAAGAGTGGCTCCATAAATTTGTGATGTCTCCCCAAATTACTGCACTAAAGGGATTTCTTGCCTTAAAATTGAACTCTGCCTTTCAATGTGGGCAGGGCGTCACCTGCCCGGGTCCAGACTCCCCATGCCTAGGAACACCCTCCCTGGAAAGCACAAGTCCATCATGAATGCCAGTGCTTTGGGGCAGATGTTGATGGTGACACTCAGCCTCAGGAGGAGCTGTGGGCTTGTTCTCTCTCTCCCTTTTCACTTCAGCTGACAGCCAAGACTTCTGTATGCTCATTGTTTATGAATAACCTTTTGAGTACGCAGTGCTCTCCCTGATACAGCACAACCAACTTGAAAAAACCCACCTCACCAAGGAGGAAACATCAGTTACCTTGTATTGCCTGGATCAGCTTCAAGATCCTTTTGCACGTAAAATGAGAATGATTTCTTAAACTGAGAGCATTTAATTGGAGAAAGGATTCTCACTTCAGTAAATCTCCATCTATAAAAAACCATGATCCAGCTGGATAGCAAGAAAACAAATCACGTGCACGGTAATACAGAGGAAAGAAACTACAGTGCTTCCAGATGCATATTACAGGAAAATAATTAAATAGCAGCCCTGGAAGGAGACATCATGGTTGAAGTAGATAAATAAGAAAGCTCTGTTGATGTGAACCCAGAAATAAAGCAGAGGAGAAAAGCACTTAAATACAAAAAGTCATCGAAGAAGTTATATATCTGCCTTGATCGTGCTTCCAGAAAGTTTCTGGGTCACCTGTCCATGGAGCTTCACTGCTTTCAGATCTAAATTCTGTAGCACAACAACTATTAGACAGGAAGAGATGGACAGCTGAAACAGGATGCAGACAAGGCTTCTCAGGCCAAGACAAGAAACATCTCCTGAAAATGCTGATTAAAATGTCTCAGTGCACTTTACCTGGCACACGTAAGCAGGTAAATACATCATTAGAAAAAGCACTGGAATGAGACTTCCTCAGCCTCAGAGCTGGGACCCCTGCATGCACTAACTGCCCTGCCATCCCGTACACCATGAGGTCATGCACTAGGGTGTTTTGATTCC
The DNA here is from genome assembly GCF_000737465.1 of Haliaeetus leucocephalus. Taxonomy (NCBI): domain Eukaryota; kingdom Metazoa; phylum Chordata; class Aves; order Accipitriformes; family Accipitridae; genus Haliaeetus; species Haliaeetus leucocephalus. The sequence continues at coordinate 1,121,805 of NW_010972598.1, read as the reverse complement.
CTAGGTAAAAGACGTTATTAAGGTCAAGAATGTTATTCTAAGAGCTGCCATGTCCAGACAGTCATGGAGTATGCACACTGAAGCTTAATGTTGGTTTTAATCGTCGGTCTTCCTGGAGCAGCTCGGAGAACTGTTTGTGTGAAGCCTAATAGCTTCCAGGTGTCAGTCCCAAAGTCCTGATGCTCCCACACAGCCGGAGCCTTCCTGCTGATGGCTACCAAGCACCCTCAGTCCCGTGAGGCTGCAAGCAGTCTAATATTTAGCCAATATCCTCCAGCCCTGTCCTTTGCAGCATTATCCTTTACCCGACTGCCTTTTTGGTTTTGCAGCCTTCTGTGATACCCTTAAGTTTTCCACAAACCGGGAGTACTTCTTCCTGAAAATTATTGCACCCTCAGCTCCCAGTGGAGGTGGTTTTCCTCCCCCCAGCCAGGCTGGTGGGCCCTGGCTGGGAGCCATTTCGGCGGGGTGCGAGGGAGCACCCTGCTCGGATCGCAATCAAGTGGAGAGCACGCCGTCTTGTTATTATGCAGTTGTGCATGGCGCAGCACAGAGGGTCCCACAATTCAAACTGCAGCTGCAATTCAAATCACAAGTAAAATAAACGTATTTTTCAAGGGAAACCAGTGACACACAAGCCCTGTCTGAGCTATGGCTAATTCCACTTTCCTCGGCTATCATTTCCTCCCCTGGCAATCGCTGCCCCATCTGAGAGGTCTTTGGCGAGAGGAAAGCCTTGTATCGGGGAGCTCAGAAGGACAATGCGGGGACACGTTGTGATGCTCGAGAAAACTTGCTTCCATGCTGAATGGCGGTTTTGTAACAGGTTCAGATTCTCACCGGTCTGTATCACATTCAGCAGCAGTGTTACAAGTGCAAGATAAAACCTTTTAACTCAGCTTTCTCACTTGTTTCCAGAAATTTTCACTGGTGGCAAGTACTAGGAGAGGGAGATGCTGCTTCCCTGCAGGGGCAGGTGATACCTGCCAGTTTAGGACGGTTTCCATTAGCATACAGGGCCAGGAAAACGTCAAACTAGAAAGGAGAAGAGGAATGGCCTCAGATGCACTCGCTGAACTACTCCGGTAGGAAAAGCATTTACTTCATTCAGTTGCTTGTCACAGCTTTTTTGTGTTGGTGCCATACACAAATATGCACTTAGAGCCGATTTTTGCACACTCTCGCAGGCCCTTCGCCTTGGGTACAGGAACCTGGACTTGGTGTCAGCGTGCAATGCGAGTAAACAGGGTTTAATCCAAGAACTTTTTACTGTGTTGTAAGTTTGCAAAGAGCTTCACATGAAAGCCTACATTGTTTCGAAGTGCTAGACATTTTCCTGCTCTAAAGTTTCTAACAGGGAACTTCTGCTGGGTTTTGGATTCAGGTCTTGTCGGTTCCCCGGCTGCCAAAATGACTTTTGTGAGGCAGATAAAACTTGGAATAGATCTGGTTCAACCTTTGCAGCCAGCTCCTACGCCTATGAAGTTTCTGAAACAAAACCCAGAGTCTCTGGGGGAAGAAAAAAAAAAAGAAAAAAAAAAAGAAAAAAACCACCTCCTGCACTCTCGATTGTCGTTCAGTTCTCAGTCAGGTTTTATAGTTGGGACTCACGGCAGCCCTAAAATCAGCCGGTGAAATCCCCTTTTAAACTGGCCATTGCTTCCATTCCTTTTTCCCTTCCAAGGCGCAAGCACCTGGGAGCGCTGGCACGGCGTGCGCCTTGCGGGTCGCGAACAAAGAAACAAAGCGGACGGCCAGGCACTGGGCGCGATGCGCAGTCGCTCCCCATTGACCCGAGCTTGCAGCAGAACCGCTTTGTCCGTTCGGGCGCAGGACGTTTGCACGGCCCGCGGAGAAGCCGGCTGAGAATTCACCTTGTGTAACACGGCGGAAAAAGGAAAGGAAAAGAAAAACCCAACCCCCAAACCCCACCACCAAAAAACCCAGCAAAACCCCCAGGGGCAGGTTAATGCCCTGGGTGTTAACTCGCTCCGAAAAGCCCCGCTCGCCCCCAGCGCCCCGGTCCCCGCTGACCGCGCTCTGCTGGCAGCCGCGGTGACTACGAGCGGGCAGCTCGGCGCTGCGGGGGC
>NW_010972598.1:1058352-1119705 GCF_000737465.1 Haliaeetus leucocephalus | reverse complement strand
GCGGCGCCCCGGGCTCCCGGCAGCGGAAGGCCGTGCGGGCTCAGGCGGCTGCCGGGGGTCCTGAGCCCGCGGTGCTGGTCCTGGGGGATGGGAAGGAGCCCTTACCGCCCCTGCGGCGGGGTACCGAGGGGTGGGCGCAGGGACGGGCCTCGGCTTTGGGTCCTTTGCCCCCGACGGGAAGCGACAAGCAAGCAACGAATTCGATGGCGCGGCGTTGCGAACCCCCGGGATGTCTCCTCCGCTTTCCCGACCCCCCGCCAGCATCCGGCGCTCCCCAGGGGCCGGGCACAAGCAATCGGGGGCCCGGCGGGGACCCTCCCCGCCTTGCAAGATCAACCCTTCCGCACGTCGGGTCACTGGCAGGCCGCGCCGACTAACGCCGGGGCTGAGCCTCCGTATCCCCCGGCCCCGGGGCTGCGAGGGCGTCTGGATGCCCAGGGCTGCACGGCACCTCACCTTTCTCTGAAGGGATGGCGGGAGAGTTTGTGCTCGGGCAGCCGCCGTCACTTCACAAAACTTTCTAACACCCAGCCAACGTCCAAAAATAAAAAATGTGCTAACACTTGCCCTGGGCGGCTGCTGGGAGGAGCTCTGGAGGCCTCTTGGCTTCATCCTCTGTGGTTCGGTAGCATCTTGCGTGCTCATGGGCTTCCCTGTCCCCATCCCCGCTCCCTGCCACATCCTCCTCCCCGGCATCATCCCGTGCCTGTAGGGCTGCCTGCAAAGCAGCAGGAGAGCAAAAGCTGAGGGGCTTCCCTCAAGGAAAACCCAAAAGCGGCCTTAAAGAGTTTGTGCAACTCCACACATCACCGCAGAGGTGATGCTGCGGCAACTGTCCCGCTCCCTTTCTCTGGCACGTGCCTCACCCCACCGTGCAGGCGCAAACACGTCACTTTTCCCAAAGCTCAGCCCAAGCCTAGGCCACAGCAGCCCTCAGTCTGGGGTCGACACCGCTTCACCCTGAGCTGCACCAGTGAGCAGCCGCTGCCCAACCACCAGAAAGGCCAGCCTGACCGAAAACACTGCGTTTCGGGCGCGGTCAATGGCATTGTGTTTGTTCGCTCTAGGAATGAGAAGACGGAGGGTAACGAGGAAAGAAAGAGGCAGTTTTCCACGCTGGCTGGAAGCAGAGAGGGCAGTGGCACACGCAGAGAGCAGCAAGGGAGGGTGCTGCCGGGAGAGGTGCTGCTTCTTGGCTCAGCAAGCAGGCGTTTACTGTGCTCACCCTTTTCCTGGGAAAGGGCTTTTGAACAAGACCTGTTGGGCAGGAAATGTGCCAGTGCTCTTTGTGCGGGTTTCCCTGCCTTGCACACGGGTCAGTGGCAGTGCTGGGGCGCCCGCTCACCTCTGGACAGCACCTGCGAGATACTTTTCCCTCCCTCCCTCCCGAGCCAGCAAGAGGGTTTAATGGTGTATTTTGAGATTTGGGAGCCTGAGGAAAGCAGCACTGTGGTGGGTCTCTCAAATTGCCTCAGCAAAACAGCCAGCAGAGCTGCAGAGCCAGCAGCAACCACAATGCCGGAGCCGGTGCCCAGCCAGACACTTGGCTTCCCGAGCCTCAGGACTCTGCTGCTCAGCATCCTCTGAGCAGGCGCCGTCCCGCTGCTCCTCCTGCTCTCCCCACAGCCCAGACCTGGCCTCTGCCCCCTCCACCCAAAATCGTTGCCCAAATTCATTGCCTCCTGAGCTCAGCCTGCAGGCAGTCAATGTTTGCCCTCCAAGGAAACCATCCCCAGGCAGCTGTTGAGCACACGGTGGAAGCACCACACCTATTTCTGGGTGTTTATGGGCTCTTTTATGTCTCTTGTCCTTCCTCATTCTCCACCCACCTGCTGAAACACCCAGCACTTCAACAAAGCTGTTTCTGTTTCCTGCTCTTTGTCTCCTCTTGTTTGAGCTCCAGGACTCAGATGCTGATGTACAAATATGTGGATAACATTGTCTTCTTTGTTTTCTGTAAAGGAGAAATGGAAGAATTCACCTACAATACAAAGAGGGGTCAATTTGTTTTCCCACCATAGAAGGTAATGTTTGTCTTGCCCTGCTTTTTGTCTTGGAAGCCTGGATGGATGACAAAGGAGCTTGTCAGTTTGAGACAGAGGAGGAAAAAAGCGGGTGAAAATTGATTTGCGAGGAAGTTACTTAATCATGTATTTGTACTTTTGGTTGTGCCTTGAGCTTTTGTTTATATCTGCGTATCTCATATATTTGGGAGATGCTTGAGAGACTGACAGCCCTGTTGATGCATCAATTAAGGACCACGCTGACAAGCGCCAAGCTCTCCGAAGTGCCCGACCAGCTCTCCGAGACGAGAATCAGCGTTCCTGGAAAACAAACCTCAGAGGGAAAACAAATGTCATGACCAGGATATCTTTTAAATTTTGCCTAGAAAAATAAAAAATGCTTTTTCCTAGCAGCTATATATCACGAGCAATGAAGCAAGGGTGTCCTTTTATTTTTTCCACAGAAAGCCGCTTCCAAAACAGGCGAAGAAGAGCTGAAAGATCTAAGTACGGAGGAGGAGAAGCAGTCGTGCGTGCCAGTGCTGTTGCACCCCGATCAGCCTCCCCACAACTATACAGAACGATGCAGACACGCACACATGGCCGCCTCTGAGCCAACCCGTACAGCCCGAGTTACACAGAGCCCTCGTGTCCTCCCTGCTGTGGCAGCCAAGCTGGACCCACAGTGCTCACGGCCTGAAAAACATCATCTTAAACACAAGGCAGCATGACGCCTTCTGGAGCCGAAAGGTGCTGGAGGCTCTTTGGGGGTGGGGACGTGCTGGGGGTCCTGGGGCGACATCCGCCAGCTCCTGCGAGGAGGCTGGGCAGGACTGGCAGGGGACAGGCAGGGCACCGTGTGCAGGGACAGGCTTGTGGCGGAGCCTATAGACCATCCCCAAATCAACAGTGCCAAAAACTGGGAGGCCCCATCAGCTGAGTGGTGGAGGAGGCACAAGCAAGGAGGCAGAAGTGCAGGAGGGGCACGGATACCAGGAGAGGAGAAGATGGCTGAGGGTATTGCAAGACGATGCAACCAAGACATGATCTCCACGCCGATGCCATGACCCAAAAAGTTTGTGTGGGACACTGGGTGAATCAGGAGAAGAAAATAAGTCGCCGAAGGGCTGATCCTCTGGCTCCATCCCTAAGCTGCCGAGGACCGAGCTTAGGGGAAGCATTGCAAAATAGGTGCTTGCCACCTGTCTCCCAGCATCGAAGGGAGAGGCTGGAGAGCCGGATGGACCGCTCTGCTCCAGCGCAGCCCTCTCCTGGCTGGGTATCACGCCACCTTAACAAACCCCAGGACTGTGGTCGGGAGGAGCAGGGAAACACTCTCACTTGAGGCGAACAGAGCCAGACTGCAGGGGAGATGGCAGCGGGTGAGGCTCAGTCTGCGTCGTGAGGGGATGCTGGGCTCCTCGTTAGCTCCACGTTTTCCTTTCCTCTCCCTGCTGGTGTGAGAAAACGCACGCTGCATTTGTTCAGCTGCCAGGAGTATGGCAGCTCAAGCACCATCTTGTTAGCTTTGCTGTGTGTCGTTTCCCACAGCATTGCTTTAAATAATGAAGGGAGTCATGATCCACCAGCTGGATTAGACGTTATGAACTTACCTGGCTCAAATCCAATGGTGATATATTTGGTCTCATTATTTTATGCACAAATGCCACAAAACAGCACAAGATTTTTTTTTTTTCCTAAATACTCTTTTTCTTTTAGCACTGACATTTCTCTTATTTGCATTAAGATTTGCACTGAACAGTCTGTGCCAGACCAAATTTGTCAGATACTTCTGCTTTTATGGCTGGTTTGTTCCAGGAAATCAGGGTTGGAAATTGTATCCCCTGATCTGAGGGATGGGCCAGCGAGCGCTTCCAGGGTGGGGAACATCTCCTCGCATTCAGGGACCTGCTGTGTGAAGAAATGGGGCAACTGGTGAACGTATCATGGTGCCATGGCCAGGACATCTGTTCAGGAAAATGGAAACCGAGATCCTCATGTGATAGGACTTTTAGCAAGCATCTGAGCTGTAGTTTCCCCAGCTGTATGGGGAAGATAATATTCAGCCTGCTTTATAAAGTAGGTTTCCAAGACTTTCATCAAATGGAGATCTAGATGGAAGTGGTGAGAAGTGCTGTTAGGTAAACTGCGCCCACACTCTTGCTGTTTCCAGCGGAGGTACCCAACAAGGTGCATGCAGGGTGAAGGATGCAATGGGGCAGGGAAGCAGCCACGCTTGCTGTGGAGTGCAAAACTTTCTATCCCCTGTGGTGGGAATCAGCCTCCCCGTCATCTGGGAGACAGAGAAAGGGAAGGTTTTGCAAGGGAGGGCAGCTAACTGCAAAAGCCAGAGATACCAAAGGGATCAGAGGTCAGGGATGGATAAGAAATGCTTTGAGCACAGAAAGATTAGAGGGCAGAAGCCTTCACTGGGGATACTTTCAGCTTGCAGCACTTACAGATCCAACAGAGTTTGGCCCTACCCGAGAAGCATGAAATTGCCTCAGACTAGGTTCTCGTGTCCTGCTATTCCAGCAAAGTAAAATAAAAAATTCACAAAGAGATGCGAGCCACCTGGGATGGTAATGCCCATCACTTTCTTAGTGATAAAAGTGCAAGAAATGAGGGTGTTGTATGGTATGCTTTACCCAGCCACCCTGGCAAGATCACGCTGTTACAATTCAATTCAGCCTTCAGGCAACGCACTCCCGCTCTGCTTCCGGAATCAGTCGGCGTCTGCTCTGGGTATTTCATCTCACAACCCAGACAGAAAGGGAGATTAGAGAAGCAGAAACCTACAACATTTGGGGAAAAAAAGGTCTTTTTTTTCCCCCCCTTCTGTTTTGTGTCTTAGTATGTACCATTGTGCTGAGTCTGCTATTTGAAGTAGTTGCTGAAAAGTCAAGACCAAGTTTGGGAGCATCTGGAAAAAACGTGAACACAATGAATCTGAAAAGCAAAATCAGGCTCTCCCCATTTTGTTTTTCATTAAGCAGAGAAGGGGAAGAGAGTGCTCCATATATTCAGCCATTCAATTGCGATGTACTCAGATACCGTCTGGGTGAGCCCAAGCATTGCTCTGCAAATACTGCCAGTCTCTTCATTTAAGCAAGAGCTCTCGGAGCCTAATTTTAAGTGCTCATTTTGCGTATTCCTCAATAAAAGTCATGCAATTAGCGGAAGAACAAGCCCAAGTGTGGTTTGTGTCTCTTCCAGACATTGCCACCCTGCGCCACGAAGCACCTACTCGTGACACGGCTGCACCATTGCTGTTGTCAAAGCCAAGCCTCCTCCCCAGCAGTTCAGCTCCTACATGGGTGTTTTAATCTTTCATACGAATCCAATGATTTAAAGTGAAGCTTAAAAGTGCATTCAATTTTTTTTGGTTTGTTTTGCTAATATTTCAGTCTTCCGCAGACTTGGGCATATTTTCCAGCCTCGTAAAATTGCCTGCAGGACTCAAGGCAGCAAGCGCCATTCCCAGGCAATTCACAAACTGAAATGACAGGTTTGGATCTCCTGAATTCACAGCAGAAACGCTCCCAGCTCTGGGGCAATATGCAGCAACTATTTGATTGCCTACAATTTAATAACATTACAGGAAAACTCCGGGCAGGAAGGAGATAATGCCTCTTTCTTGCAATTTAGTCAGGAAGTAGGATTTAGGAAGCTGGACTGTATTTCCCCCCGCACCCCCTCCGCCTCGAATGTGCTCAGGATGTTGGTGTTAGTCCTGCAAAAAGCACCACTGGATCTTTAATGGCCACAGGTGGCCGGGATTTTGACTACACATCATTCGCAGACACTTCAATAAAAGAAAGGCTAGTGAGCTTTCTCTGCTGGGACGGTCCCTAACCCCCATGGCTCCTGATGTAAATCACAGGCCATCTGTGCGTTAAGATGGCCCTCTCTCTTTTCCTGGGCTGCAGAAATGAGAAACAATAATTGGATCCTCTGAGCTGAAAGGACATGGGGCCAGTGCTTACTCCTTAATGCAATTATACGAGGCGAGAGGCAAAGGTTTCAGGAGCATTTTAAAATTGTCGGATAATCAATACAGAGGCTGAGTAGCAATGGTGGGGTTCACAGCTAAACGGATAAGGTGTCGCATCACGTTTGACCTATTTCACAGCATAAGCATCACTTCTGCCCCAGTTGTCTCTTAAAAGATATCAGTGGATACTGCTACTGCTGGAGAACAAGAGCTAAACATCACAGTCTTCCACCGAGGTGTTAAATGGGCTCCATCAAAGGTTAAATTAGCAATCCTCAGTGTAATTCTTTTGTAATATTTCTTTAATATTGAAAACAAAAATGAACGGCCAAACAATTGTGCAAGGCATACTGTCGGCAGGATCCTGGCTTTCACATACCCACGGGTGCACCCAGCCAGCATCAGGCGCATCTCCCTACGGGAGAATGGGACAGTGTCTCCCATTCCTGCCCTCCTGCAGTCGCTACAGGCTGACTATCACTGAATTCGGGACCCGGTCAAACTGCCAGGCTGGAGCAGGCAGACAAAGCAGGCTGGCACAACATGGTAGGAGTGCAATCATCCTAGTTTGCCTTGTAAATTGAGTCCATGCTACCGGAAAAAAAAATCCATGCTGATCAGCAGGCATTTGCACATTAGGGGTCCAGGCCCAAAGAGATGCATGGGCTCAGAAGCCCATGTGCGAGGTCAGCCCTGAATGCCATCACATACATACCATGGGGAAGAAGTTGCTAGACTAGGAAACTCCTGCCAGTATCCTGCAGAAGTGTGCTGGAGGTATAAGGCCACTAGGTCAATGAAGGGTTAGGCAATGAGGAGCTGGTCCAGGTGAATCTGGGGAGAAGGCAAAAGCCTTGGGTGAAATCCAGGTGCATGCGAGAGCGGGACCATGCCTGACGTGGCACAAAGTGTTTTTCACCACTGAGACTGCATGCACCAAATAACTGCCTCCTTAGGAAGCTGATCTTACGCTGTGCTTCCAGGATCCCTTGCTGCAGGGTGAAGATAAGGCCTGAACCAGGGTATTTTGAAACAGAGGCAGCAATTTGTATATCTCCTTTAACACGCAGAGCCAGCCCCCTGCATGCTAGGTCAAAACATGAATGACATGGCTTGGATCCTTGTCTGGTGTTTAGTGGTCTCTGCTCCCTGCATTACTGGCCTGGAACAAAGACATTTTGGATATACACTGTTTCAGCTCTATATCGGATTCATAGCCAGCAGGGCTGGAAGTGCCTCGAGAGGACTTCCAATCTATCTCAGTCCCTCACACGTGAAGAGTGGCGGAGATGGCAGGAGGGTGCTCCTCGTGCTTTCGGGTTTGTGCACCTCTCAGTCCTGTTCTCCCATGCTGACCGGGCACTGCAGCTCAGTACATTTCTGATGTCCCTTAAACTCCTCGAGCAGGGGGCTTGCACTGAGCCCTGTGCTCAGGACACACATCCCTTTGGGGATTTCAAAGTACACAAAGGTGTTTCAGTCCCTGGATGGAGAAATTCATGGAAATTTCAGATTCAATTTGAAATTAATTACAAATAGGTACTGCTGGGCAGATGAATGTATGAAGCTTGGATCCTTACAACTGTGTGTCCTGCTCCTGGATTACCCCTTGTCTAACGCGGTCCCTTTAGCAGTTTCTCCATTTTGCACTGCAGAAGGCACAGATCTGCAGCTGTGGCGCTCATACACCCTCTTTCCTTCACAGCACCTGGCTAACGCTGTAACTGAGCTCCTGCAGGTCTGGGTTTGTGTTTTCTTCTCACGTGCTTGTTTGCACAAAGGAACTGACCTGCAGGGACTGAACGTCTTTGAGAACATCACCTTCATCAAGCTGGTCAGAAAGTTTGGGAGTCATCTGGAGGGAGCTAACAGAGTGATGGTCTAGGCCTTATTTCCACATGAAAGCCCCACAGATTATGGAGGCCTCTTTCAGCCCTAGGAGGGTCCTTTTGCCTGTCATCCCCAATACTGCCAGTCGGGGCTCTCACCCTTCCTCTCTCATCCTGACAGGAGAGTGCCAGACACCAACACTCCCCGAGCACCGTCTCTCGGCACTAAAATAGTCTCAGTATTTAGACTTTCTCCCCAGCCATCATGTGTCCCCAAGGGGGACCATCATCATATTTTACAGTGACAGACCAATTCGATCTGGTTTTCAAGTTGCTTCCAGTTTCTAGGTCCTTTCCCCTTGCTGGCACAACCAGAAAGTCAGACAGGTTTCTCCAGGGTGGGAGCTGACTTCCTGCACCCCTCGTTTGCTCCCTTCTGCCTCGCTGATCCCCCTCCAGCACAGAGCTATTATCCTGGCATTTTTCTTTTCTGTGATAAGGGCAGCATATGTCTGGATCTGCAATTACAAGTTGTATCTTTGTGAATCGCCAAGAAATGAATACTCCTTGATCCAGCCCATGTGTTGCTTCTCCCCCCTGCTGCCAGAGCGTATGATTTGAACGAGGCACCCAGCTTACCTCTGCAGAGGAGAGCTCTGCTCAAAGTTACACTTGTGCACCAGAGCTCAGAGTCACACAGTGCTGCTCCTCTTCCTCTCCTTAAGCGTTAAATAGATCCAGGCTGTCATCCTCCTCGCATTTTTGCTGTTGCAGGGTAGCCCTGCGTGCAGCAGTGGGGGCTTGTCCCTGGCGTTAGGAGAGGGTGCGGGTAGCAACATCTCCAGGTGCGACTGGGCGGCTGCTGGTGCCAGCGATGTGGAGCTGCCGGACCGTTCTGCCTGGGTAAGCCTGTAAGAGCAGTTTTCCCAGAGCCGCTGTTTACCTTAAACCACTTACTCTGTTATCTTCCAGGGGGAAATTATTTTCTTTTTTCCCCAGCTGAAGAACATCAATGCCATTAAAATAATAAGAGATTTAGAGCATCCCTTTGTTTATACAGTGACATGCCACAGTGACGGGCACAATATAAATAGCTAAACACTGAGATAACCAAACACTTAGGCTGATGAAAAACCTCCAGCATTTTTCCCATTCCAAATTCTTTAGAGTAATCTGATTTGACCTCCAGCACAATGCATACTTTAATGGTGCCTGAATAATGACTAGGCAAGGAATTAACTCCCACAGTGGGTTAACGTACTCACTTTCACCCAGAAGACCTAGGCTCAAATCCTGAATAAATCAAATGGATTTGGTGATCTCATTCCTGTTCCTCACGGTCCTTTGTTCACACCCCGCGATTTGATAGAGCCGATGGCTCCTGCCCGCCTCCTGCAGAGAGGGGCCAGCATTTGGGTGACAGAGATGGTATGGGTCAGAGGGGAGGTGCGTTAGCAAAAACCAGCAAGCCCCTCTAATCCAGGGATCTCAGCTGCTGAAACAACAGGGGTAGGGTAGGGAGGGCTTTCACAGACCTTTCACTACCTCCGGGGTGTCGGACATTCACTGCTGTTAAACACCTTGATGTCAAAAAAAACATTTTTAACTGCATAACAGATGCTCGAACATAAACTGCCTAAGCGTCACCAACTGCGGATTTGTCTCTCCAGGTAAGTGGGAGAGCAAACATAATTCACTTAGCTGATGGCAGTGTCGAGGGAGGTCTTCGGTAGGTGACTGTGCTGACAGCATTTTATGCGTCCTATGAAGATGGTAGTATCAGTAGGGTGGGACAAGACCCTGCACCTATCAAATGGGGAACTTGGAGAAAAAACATTTTCTGGTGCCCGGTATTTTCTGCATTTCTTTTGTGCTCATCGCTAAGGTCACTTGGATGGCAATGAGAACCTTTGAGTGGCGTTTCCAAATCCTGTTACTGAAAGCTAGATGCCTAGCACCCATACTGGAGCCCGCAAGTGACATCGGTGAAAGCTGAAGTGCTCGGTGGCTATGAAAATTACATCACTGCTGCCTGGATGCTGCACTTGGGTTAAACAAATTGAAAGGCTGCTTTGTTTTCTTCTATTTTTTTTTACGTAATATCTGCTGCTAAGACCATACCCAAAGCACAGCCAGTAACACCACAGAGAAGTGCTGTGGAAATAACTGATTCAGAATATTATATTATTTTACCTTTAAAAATGTGGTCAGCAAAATCCTAAGGTCGATGAAACAAAGCGCATGTATCCCTGCAAATATAACTGGTATTAAAACCACCGTGTGGGTAGGACTCCATCCCAAGAAGACAGAAAGAGAAACATACTTTAAAAAGTTTTCCATGAAGCCTCATTCAGCATGTAAAGCTACTGGGACTAAGTGCTTTTTAAGAGATTAATATGGACATGTTTTAACAAGTTTTAACTGTGTTTTTTGTTTCTTGAAAGTGCCATTGACTGCAATCCGGAGGCCCGCAGCATGATGTGAAGATAGCTTGTGACAGCTGAGTAGCAGTGATTGGTGAAATTCTGGTCATGCCAGTGTCCATGGGAGCTCATGCCGTCATTCAAATAGTGATGGGATGTCATCCCATCTTTTCAAATTCTTGATGTGTATATTAATAAGCCAGTCTTTTCTGATGCTGCACAACACTGAAACACTCAGAAAATAGTTTAGGTTTCAGTTAGGAGGAACATTGCCAGTACCGAGCAGGATATCCTTCCTGTGCTGGCTTGGTAGAGAGAAGCTTTTTACTTCACGTGTGAAAAATATGGGACAAATCAATGCAGCTGAATTATGGAGCCCAAATAACGTCTACCAACTTCAGCAGGCGCAGTCCTTAGCCTTTGTAGCATCAATCCTACTTATTAGCAGCAGGGGTCGGGGGGCATCACCCCTCCTTCCAAGCTACAGCTCAGCAATAAGTGCCTTCTGGGCTTAGCTCAGTATTTGTGAACTGTACCTGAGGCACAGTTGCTGCGTGCCGAGGTCAAGCGAATTCTCTGAGCCCGTTACTGGTGGGTAAGCTGAGGCACAGAGGGAAAAGATGGCTCCTCAGCACGATCTCCAGGAGGAGTTGCTGCTGGGGAGCAGAGCTGGAAGGAGGTCTCGGCAGAGCAGCACCCTCTTCTTACCTGCTAAGCATCCATAGCTCTTGCCTTAGAAGAACAGGGAACCTCATGCTGTCTCTCCAGGTATGGAAACCACGTCCATCCCGTCACAACTCTCTACCCTAAACCCACCCAGGCAGCCACCAAGTCCTGGTTACAGGGAGGAAGCAGGAGCAGGCAACCGCTGAGGCGGGCTGGAAAGGTGGCAAAACCCAGGTGGTTTGTACCCAGGTGGATCTGCAAACACCATCACCTCCTGGGTACCTCAGCAGGGAAAACTCGGCCACCCTGGAAGTCCACAGCAGCTCCCAGGAAATGGCTCACGTAAGCCAGGGAAGGCTGCAGCAGCAAAGGGTGCAAACGCTTTGAAAACGTCATGCAGACCTGCGGCAGCCGGATGGGGTCAGCCGGCTCACTGGCAGCGCAGCCGGTGAGGGGACAGAAGAGAAACAGGCTGGCAGAGCGAGTGCTCCTGCCGCTCCTTTGCACGGTTTGCTCCTGCCAGCCGAGAGTGATGAAGCCCTGAAAGTGCACGGTGAGAGACCAAGCAAAATCCATCTCGCCCAGCACACCTTGGCACATGCAACAGGGGCTCGCGCTCCTACAGAGGCCGGGAGTCAGGAGCGAGAAGCTCTTTAAAACGTTCCTCGGTCAGGAGGTCTTTGCGGCGCTGGGCAACGCTCAGCCCTGCAGCTCGGCAAGCTGAGGCGGAGCAAAACGTTTGAAAACCCCTGGGCGATAGGTTCATAGCAGGGTTTTCAGAAGCTCTCTGCCTCGCCAAAAGATTTCCAGCAGCCACCCCGGCCAGGCAGGCTGGCAGCCAGCGAGCCTTTGCCTTTGCCCCGTGCCCCCCGGGGCAGGGCATCGCACCCCCAGGAGTCACACACGCCACGCTGTTTGTGCTTGCGCTGTTTACACACACGAATTTAAAGCATCTCCCCCGGTTTCTCCGCAAATTGCTGCATTCAGATGAAGTGGCAGCTGCTGTAATTAAGACACAGTTAATTACATATCCCCTTAATTGCAATGATAGGATTTTGTCAATTTGCTAAATAAGAATTGTTAGGTTTCTTCCGGCAAGTGCAGCCTCAGCACGGCTCAGATGTGGCTCCCTTTGTCTGCCAGCAAACGGTGAGCTGCCCAGCACCGGACCAGGACGGTGGCTCTCAGGTGGCAGAGGTGCTCGCTTTCGGCTTGCCGGCAAACTTCAGCTCTCCAGCTGCCTCCATCCGAAAAGACTTTGCAGAGGGCAGCGCCTGAAGGGAAATGTTTAGCGTGAGCTTCAAGGCCAGGGCAGTGTTGGGAAACTTCTGGGAGGGTAAGTTGACAGGAAAGAGGCAAATCTTCTCAATCCTTTCCTTTATTTAAGAAAAAAAAAAAGATAATGGGAATGAGTTGGACTTCTTGCAATAAGGAATGAAATCTCCCACTCGCCTGCTACTGGGCACAGACCACGGCCATGAGCAGGACCAGTGTCGCAGCCAAGGGGCTTTTAAATTCCAGCTCTGTCCTCACGAATGACTTCATAGGCATAAAAATGGTTATAGTTTTTATAGTTATAAAAATAACTTTGCAGGTTTCTTTACTTACTGTGTCTAATTTTCCCCTTGCAGACTGTGCCGAATTTGTAAATTGCTCTTTCTCTTCCAAACTGCCAACCCAGCAAAGCCCAGGGCCAGCTCGGGCACGTGCCCTCTGCCACTACCACGTTCTGCCTCTCACCTCCTGTGCCGCCCCACCGCTTGCAGGACGCTCTTCCAGGGACAAATCTCCACCTGTGCCAAGGTTACTGGGTTGACACAGTTTTGTCTGAGGGGAGAAAACGGGAAGACAGAACGGCTGCAAAATACCAGGACTGAATCTGACTGTCATTGCCTGTTTCTGGATGAGAGCTGAACTGGTCTCCCGCAGAGACGGCCAGAGCCTGGAGCGAGCCGGGTGGTCGACATGAAGAAAACCCATCTTTCCATCCTGCTGTGGAGGCAGCTTGATACCGAGGCAAGCGAGAGAGAACACGTGTGAGACATATATGTCCTTTTTGGAATTGCTTTTCAGTGATTCAGTACGCAGGGCTGTCATCCATATTAATTAATGAATCGTGGTTGACTGACCAAGTATGTTTAGGGTGTTCTCACGTTAAAAAAGCGGCACAAAAAAATCATCCAATTAAAAAAGATTACCTAAGATCACCTTAATCATTAGTTATGATTAAGTTACAATTAGCTAGAAATTAATGAAAACATTGTTTGCATCTGCCTCCCAATTCTTTACCCAAGAGGCAAACTCAACCCTTCTCCTCACGGGAAGCTGCAAACACCACCTCCGGGCTTCGGCAAGGCCCCGACGCCGGCTCAGCGCGAAGTTACGCTTCGCGGTTGAGTGTCGTCCCCTCCCTGGCGGCACCTCCGCTGCTCCCAGGACTCTTTGCTGGGCCAAGTCAACCTGCTGAACCCACAGGCACCTCTCTGTTTATTTTTCACCGGTTTGCTTTCTGCCTATTTAGCAAGGCGAACTGGTTTGGCACAAAGCTCAGCAACCACAAGGTGAAAATCAGGATGTTTTCTTGACAGCATTACCAAGCTGCTGGTATCAGCTCGAATGGTGACGTGTTCTGACTTGCAGGATGTTTTCATAAGCAAATGAAGGAATGTGGTCTAGATAAAACTGCTTTGGGGTAGGTGCAGAATTGGTCAGGGGAAAAAAAAAAAATCACACCCTGGAAAGTGGTTCACCATCAAAACAGCAAAGTGTATTCAGTGAACGGGTTCTGCTTCCGTACAATTCAAATTTTTCATTGGTGAAGTCAGCGATGGGATAGAGAGTGTACTTAGTAAATGTGCAGGTGATGCAAAGCTGAGAGAAACTGAAAATACATTCGAAAACAGGGTAAGAGTTCAAAATTATTTTACCAAATTGGAGAAATGGTCTGAGAAAAATAGACTGCAATGCAGTAAGGCTGTGGGCAAGTTGCTACGTGCAAGCAAAAAAAAAAATCAACAGCGCAAATGCAAAATGGACCAAAATATGAATCAGCAAAGCTATGCCATTGGAAAGATGGGAAATATCATACTAGAATCCATAACTAGATTTCCTGATGCAAGATACATGATGTCATCCATCCCTTCCACTCAGCACTGCAAACATCGGTGAACGAACTGTAACCATTTTCAGGTCCTCACTCCCCAGTGACACAGGAAAATAACCCAAATGAACAGCCTTGGAGACAGCTAAAAATGAACTCCAAGCAGAGCATTCAGAGAATTGATCAGCCTGAGGAAAAAACAACTAGGATGTAGCAAATACCCAAAACATTGCTGCAGAGAAAAAGGCAATAATCTGTCCTCCCTATCCATAGCAAACAGACCACCGAACAGCAAGCTTAAATTGCAGCAGGAGCAATCTGAGTGGATGGTAGGAGAAAATTTCTAAGGGTGAAATGCTGGGAGCAGATTATCGGGGAGGCTGTGAAGTCTCAGGATAGGAGGTGAGGCAAGTGTCTGGATCACCGAAGGTAGAGATCCTCCTCCCATCCCAGGCCCCAGCGACTCGAGGCCCTTCATGGTCCCTCCTGGCTCCAGGGGTCTGTGTCTCAGAAGCAAAGCTCTTCCTTCTTCCTTGCCCCACCTCAACCTTTCCTTAAGTCTCCCTCTTTCAGTGCTGAGATGTAGGTCGTAGCTCATATGACAGAAGGGTGCATAAAAAAATCCAGACTCAAATTACGCCTACGTTTCCAATTCTAGAAAGGTTAAAGAAAGCTTTACTTTCTGCCTACAGCAAGTAAGATGTACTGGAGAGCACGTCCAATAAAGCATCAGAAAAAGGTTTACCCTTGAAGACCCAACCCTGGACTCCCTCCTGTGTTGGATCTTTTTTGTTTTCTCACCCTTTAACTTTTTTCTTTAAACTTCACCACTGTCAGGAGATGCTCCTACACTCAGATCTAGGAGTAACTTGAAGAGAACGCAACCTGAGGACTAGCAGACACTACCATCTAATTTACCGAAGCGCAGCAGCACTCAGCACGGTGGCTTGGGTGTGCAGGGGCACAAGTTTCCAAGTGATTTGCTGATAGATGAGCTTTTCCCCTCCCCGTCTAGCTCTTAGATCTCCACCTTCAGTACACCAGTCCATTTTATTGTGTATACAGTCAATAGCAACACTGCTAGTAAATTGGCTCAAACAGCCCTCAAAAATGCACTCGCAAGGCTGGCACCAGTGGGACTGCTCCCCTTGTCCCGAGGCCAAGAGGCACTCCCCTTCCAATGCCAGTAAGGAAAGGAGGAACCATCACAAAGCCGGGCTGAGTGAGGTAGAGGGACTTGCTCACAGCAGCCTAGCAAGGGAAAGGGAGCTCAGGCAGACAGCCTCCACGACTGTGCCTGCAAGCTTTGCCTTTTCTGATCTTTCTTCTACGATTTATCTAAGTCTGTAACCCCACGGCACAAACCGTGAAAGGTAATAAGCTCACATTGCAGCCTCAGTCTTCACCCAATCTGTAAGCAGAAATACCACTTAGTTAAATAAATTTTATTGGTGTGAACTTCCGTGGTTTTCAAAAGCAGAATGGATTTCATCCTGGAAGAAAAATCGTTTTTCAGTGTGTTAAGATCAGTATGCTTTGAAAACAAGACTAGGATATTTTTTATGGTTGATTATTACTTAGCATGAGCAGGTAGATTACAGATGGTCCTGCAATTTTAATTGTATGGCTGTAGCATTTGGATATACCGCTTTCCCTTGACTGCAACAGACTCCCTGCAGGCTCCTGCATGAACCATTTAACCTGTCTTAGGCTCTCTCCTTCCTACTGAGCTTTACGTCCCTTGTCTGTTAAGACCAAAGCCACTTTAGTTCACAGCATGATGAGGTTTTTTCTAATACTTCAACTCCCAAAAGCTTCTGAGACTTGTAACTATGAAGTTTTATGTGCAAAGTTACAAGTTACATGCTGTAACTTAGGCATTCAAATGGCAAATTTAAAAAATATTCCTGATGTATCCAGGATGGAGGATAAATGCTAACATGAGGGCCTTTGAAGTGTACACCAGGAGACCGGTAAGCAAGCCGAGGTTTGCAAGAAAGCTTCTCGGTTCTGTGGTAGACACAGTCGCTACTGGCACAATCTCAGGTAGCTGGGTTGGCAACCTCAACACATGATTCCTGCTGGAGGAAAGAAGATGCAACGTCCCCCATTTCCCAAAGATGAGGGATGAGGAACACTTCCCACTGAAGCTGCACTAAGGGTAAAACTGGAGAAGAATCACCCCCGGGGAGGAGCTGGGGAGAGGAGAGGAATCTCTGTTGGTGCTGCTGACTATGATGAGGACAACAGTTGTGCAGAACTGGCTGACAGGGATATGGAAATGTTGGTAAATATAACAGTGATTCTCAACAGCTCATATTGTGTGTGAGTGTTGGAGTTGTCACTTTTGTATGTTGTATAGCTACATTTTCCAAGATTGACTGAAATTATCTAAAGCATGAAAATACATTCTTTTGTAGACTGAATTGGATAAGGAGTTTTTACATCATGCTGTACAACTAAGTGGAAGATGCAATGGTCTTAGTTTTAGAAAAAAAAAATCAAACTGTGGATGCATTCAAGGAGTTTCTAAGACGGCTGTGTCATGACACTGTTCAAAACAATAGTCTGACTAAGATCTCTGGTGAGAACCGATTTTAACATCAAACTCTTGGAGCTGCAATATTAATTCACGCTCCAGTGAAGTAGTTGCCATGGAGTGGCCAAAACATAATTCACCAACTCTGATGGGCAACAAAATACAGAAAACATCTACTTTATTTTCCAAATACTGGTGAGTCAGTGTTTTATACACAGCAGCCAAATTTAATTCCTCAGGAGGTAGAATAAATTATTACTTAATTGTGACAAACGAGCAGACCATCAGACCCACTGATATAATGAATCAGTCTGCAAAGAAATTCTGCTTTGAGTCACAGAACAGCATGCTGTTGTCCTGAATTATAAAATACTGTTTAAATAAGTTAACTGGTTCTTGCATTTGTTTCTACTCTAAGACCTGCCACTAATATTGTACAACTCATTCTAGAAACTCCCATAGCTCTGCAAAATTTAACATTTTGTAGAACCTTTACTTTTACATGCATACACTGGTTCTTTTTTTCCTGGGGGATTCCTAATAGGTATACTATTCCATAGCAGATTTTGCTACCAGAATGGAGATTAATACATTCAAGCCACATAAGCAAGTTATTTTAGGTCCATCAGCAGCTCCTTAACAAAAAAAACCCCAACATTTTACATCATTTGCAGGAATTTAGCATGTCTTACTGTCTTACTCCGCAAATAAACTAAGGGAGTTTATAGACCTTGCACCAATATTGCCACTAGGGTAAGCCTCATGAACACACAGCACACATTATGTGCACAGGCCAGGCTATCATTTAGTTGTATAAAAAAAATCTGCTCAAAACTCTTAGCATTTCAGAAGGGTACCGGGGGGGGGAATTCTGCCCACTTTTATTTCTTAAATTTTAAAAAAAAAAAGTTCATTCATCCACACAAACTCACATTTTTTCAAAAGACGCAAGATTTTGCCTTGTTATCAATGTCATTCCCTTATTTGCTTTTAAGGTCTGTACTGGGACAAAAATATTTCTTTTCCATAACTGCCGTATAAGAAAAACTGCTTTTCCACAGCTTGGGTGGGATTCCTGCTTGTACCTTCACCATCTTCTATTTGCTTGCTTCATCAGCTCAGTTGTTTATCCTGGAAAGGATGTCTGTGGTTTCTATCCTGGGCAGCTAAGACAGGTCCACAAGGCACATGCATCCAGAGGAGCTCCAGGGTAAGCTTGTGCATCAACATAAACCCGTAAGACCTGTGGAATAAGCCTTTCCCTTTTATGCCTATTGTGGGCAACATTGCAACAACTTCTAATGATTTTTTATGACTTTGGCCTAAAAGAGGAACAAGAAGAGAATCCAGGCAGAGTAAACCAAAACTACAACCAAAAGTTTTTGGCCATACCAGGAGTGCTGCATGACCTGAATTTATTATGTATATGAGAATCTAGAATGGAAATTGTAGTAAAAAAAAAGCTGGGTTCCCCCCCCCCCCCCATGAAAATTTGTTGTATTACAATTTAAAAAAAAAAATTAAAATGTTGTAGGCTATTCCTATTGGGAAGTCAAGGCTTTAAAAAGTCTAGTAATATTAAACTAATGCAGTTAGTTGCTCGACTGCAAAAGGCACAACCCTTATCTTGCTAATTACAAGTCAGATGGAGCCAATCGAACAATACTGAATTATTAAGGTCTTACTGTACATTCTCAGGCTGTTAATATCTATTAGATTACAGCTGCATTATACTGAGTGCTCATTTCAACAGGAGATTAGAAAGTACATTTATAATGCTGGCTACCCTTTGGGTGGATCATGGTATTTACATACCATATGTCAGTATGAGATTACAGAATAATTTATGCTTTTTGCCTAGACCTTTCCAGTAAACTGCAACCAGCTCCAGTAAACCATGAAGCTGAAACTCCATTCCAACCTGACCTTGACAATTCAGCTCTCAAGAAGTACTACGTTTTCAAAAAAAAAAAAAAAAGAAAAACACCACCAGCAACCGGTACCAATCAATCTTCATAGAAAGCACCATTTGACTTGCCATATCTCAACACAAGTAAGTAATCTATGCTGTTTTTCCTGCCAAAAGGGGCATAGAAGATGAACTAGGGAGGTTTGCTCTGCTGTAAACAAACTAGTCCTAAATTGCACGGAGAAAAAAGTGACTAGTCATCTCACTTTTTCCAGAAAAGAGCTGCCACCTGTCCCCCAAAGTCATACCCTCTCCCCACTACCAACACTCAGGTAAATCCCAGTTCCCTCTCTAATATGCAGAGGGCAACCAGCAAATGGGCAACCAATAAGGCAAACTATCTGCACTTGTGCAGACTGTTATCTAAAAACAGCTACTCAAACGCAGATAGCCAGTAGTAGATATCATGCAGATAATGCCAGTAGTGTGTATCAAAAGAGTTAAAAAGTAAGTACCTGGATGTATGCACAAATGGATTCTTCACTGAAAAAAAACTAACGTAGCATGAGAAAATACATTGCTTTGATACACTTGATTTGACAGTTCTAAAGTGGCAGTGAAGAACATTAGGATTTAACTCAACATTATCTGTCTAAAGTTGAATGGAAGATACTTGAACATGTATTTATTGCAAGGTATTTTGAAGATGACATGTCAAATGAGTTGCAACACTCAGACCAACAAAGTATGGTGTAAAATTTTAAGTCTGCAAATAAAGCAGCATCTGTGTGTATGTATGTACGCACAGCAGTCTGCCTTAAGTAGGTAAAGCTGTCATGCACCAAAGGAAGTGTGCTTGATTACTATACCAGTAGGTTTACTAAGTTTCACTGTTTCAGACACTAGGAACAGTATGGGTGGGAGAAAACTCACCAGATTGAGTTGTCCCTTATCTTCATTCCCAGCTACTTTGCCCTTTACTTTCTCTATACCAGCCAAACCTCTGATTATGTTTCATTAAGGGAGCTGGCTGTGACAGCAAAAGGAAACTACGATTTTCTGTTAGAAAGTAGATTTCCAGGATGATGATCGAGGAAAGCAGCTGTCATGCATTGCATCAGCATTATCTGTCTGCCACTTTCTGAAGGTTTTGTCCATTAGCTACATACCAAAACCCAGTTACACATGGAGTACAAATGTAACGGCTAAGCAGCAGAAGTATGCCTCACTTCCCCTCCTATTTAGTAAAGGAGGCTCACTAAACCGTAGGGACCTAAGGGCTATTAAATGCTGCAGTACAGCACAAGCCTAGGAGAATCAGCCTCATAAATATTTCAGTGGCAGCAAGAATGGTGTGAGATCAAAATACCTTGTCTGTCATCAGCCTTGTCAGGTCTAACAGGTATCTATCTGTGCCTCCTGAAAACATCCCATTAGCGGGAGGGGACACTTGAAGGACAATCAATTTCAACTACTATCCTACGCTGCCATCCTCTCCCTTCACATGCTAGCAACAGGAGACTTCACAGAGGAAGGGAGTATACAGGAAGGCTCTGAGAAATACATGCTTGTCATTGAAGTACAAAGGTTTTTCCTTTTATTACAGCTTATTACTAGCCTGTGACAGACATCCAAAAGCCTTTTGCCAATGAGTGTGGCAATTCCTTTGAGGCCAAAGGGCTCTTGACTAATGAAGGGAGAAAAAAAGCAGAACAGTGAATTTTGTCTGGAGAAAAAACTAAAAGCACCTTCAAAGACATGTAACTTTGCCCCTGCTAAACACACTGCTGGTGGTAGAGTATTAGGCTGTTCTTCTCTTCTTCCTCCTTGCTTCCATAGTTGAGCATAGCATGGCTTCAAGAGCAGAGCATACAGCACTTGAAACAACCTCCATAACTGTTAACATTTGTTTCTACAACATTCAGGTTGGTGATAACACATCCCAGCCTATTTCCCCATATGTACAAATGAAATACGGGGTAGAAAAAGTAGCATTGGGGGAGGGGAAAATTTGGTAGAATATAACCATTCTATAACCATTGTTTAACACCAGGAAAGTGTTTGTGCACCAGTCCAAGAACTCACTCTAGCAAAACTTATGCAAAACTGGCATTTGGGGACAACATAATAAGCTTTACAGATGTCAGGTTTAACCACCTGAAATTTAAAGAGGAAAAATTCTTCACTCCAGGTCACGAGAGCAAATATACGCCAACAGATCCCAGACCACATATTATCTGGACAAGCACTGGTAAGAGGATGTTTTCAACTTTCCAGGCCTGCACTTGAGTGGAAGAATCAAAGAAAAATCTCAGCTCAACTTAAGAGAAAGCAAAAGAACATAAATCACTCTCACGGAAGACAATTCTGTTTTGTTTCTTTAACTGCACAAATAGTTTGTACCATTTTAGCCTATAGCTATATTGCTTAGAAATCCTGCCACATCTGGGAAAATGAATTCCTCAACTGGAAAACAAGAGTAGTTTGTACAGTGGAGTTACAACAGTGAAAGAACTGAAAGAGGCCTTGAACTTGGAGGTCTCTGCTTGGCATAAGTGAAACACAACTATATAGTAAGCCCTCATTTATTCACTCACTGTAGAAGGAAAGCATGCTCTTGTTTGTTTATTTACTCACTCCTTGAACCAGCTAGGCCCCCAGTCCTTGCCTGGTAGTTTCACTGACAGCACAAATCCCCTTGGTGCCTTCTACAGCTACAGGAAGACAAGAATATTTAGTAATTATTACCTATTGTTCACATTGCAAGGTCAATTCCCTCCATCACCTAGAAAACAGTAGTATTTTTTTTCGTTCTAAATGAACATTGGAACTTATGTTTCACACAGTTATATCCTTCCTTCTCTTCACCAAGGAATTAGGAAGACATTTTTAACTCAAGATGTCCCTTAGCTAGGGAGGGAGGGTATGGTTCTCTCCTGGACTACGAGGCTGACACGAAAACTAGACCCTCATCCCCTCCATAAAAAACTGAGTATGAAGTTGTTTGGTTTTTAATGCTGAGGAGAATGATCTTTAAATGTATTTGCCAATGGTATCCTTCTCTTTCCACATATTACACAAGCAAAATACATACCCTGCTAACTGCTGTCACATGCAAACAATTCAATAGAAAGTGCTCCTTAAATATCAGCATTTTTATCCTTCAACCCTGCTGTTCCTCCCCTTATGATAAGCAATTTTATTTTATGCCAGTTGAGAACACAAACATTGTGCTGAACACCTCAACAGCAGCATCAATCCAACAAATCTACTGCATTTCAGGAAACGTCTGGTTACCCAAGACATAATCTGGAAGGCCTCATATCTTTTATTTTGCATTAAAAGTTTCTTATATTCACCTGCATAGCCAAAATCTACTAAACTAAATCTAAAACTCCTGCCCCACCCTGACACAAACTTGTTTTTAGGAAACAAAGTAAATTTTATTTTAAGTGAAAAGGAAGCACATGAATACCATAGCATAGTGTGTAAAAACAAAGTCATTCTCAAAAAATCTGGAAAGGGAATATGTAATTATTGAATTGTTGCCAAAACAAGTAACATTCTTTGGAATATATAATAATGGTTATAAATTAAAATAATTCTAGAACATTTCCCAACACTAATAAGCCAAAGTACGTCAGATGTCTTGAGGTGAATACTTGTTATTTTCCCTACATTTAAAGCAAATATATTGAATACTTTAAATGCTATTTCTAAAGCATCTTCAATTTATAATTATAAAAGTGTCTGTGCTTTGCCAGTTCTCCAGAGAAAGATCTTCTATTGGCTATATAGAAAGGAATTTAAAAGGGCATCAAAATGTTAGACTTCTCACCAAATATAAATATAACCTCATTTAATTAGGGAAACAGTTTGAGATATGCGCCTTGGAAGTAGAGAAGTACAGCGTTTTTAAAATACCAGAAAAAAAAAAAAAGAGTAACATTATAAAACATTTAACTCAAAATCAGAACAGTTCTTTAATAATCGCAAATGAACTTTTTACAATATCAATTTTCTAACTTTCTGGGCACACTTCCTGGTAAACACTTGAGTATCCTCTGTGAGTTACAAAGAGTAAGTTTCTGTGTTATACAGCTAAAAAAACCTGGACATTCTTAACAACTTGGTATCACATCTTTTTTTTTTTAAAAAAAACAGATCACACAATAATTTAGACAGCATTTATAGCATTATAAAATCAGAATCCCCCTCTTTAATCACTCACAAGAGCAGCCATTAAGAATACAACAGCTTTAGGAATACAAATAATGAGGATGTAAAACTATCTGTGCAAAACTGCATTATTTTTACTGTCTAAAATTTCAGGGAAGTAACACCGCCAAAAGCAGAGAGAGGATAACAAAGACAAACAGTCATGAAAGTAATGCTACCTTAGATTTTCAAACAGGAATTACATTATGAAGTAAATATTAGGTAAAGAAAAAAAAATAATCTGATGGCACCTTGAACAACAATGACAAGTATCCTGGAAATTGCAGTAGAACAAGAATTGATACAGGTTCATGTTAAAAGTCTCTTTCAGGAGTAGCGACTGATTTGGGGGTATCAACTCTAGCATTTCTTTCCATGCAAAAATCTATCTTTCCAACATCTTTGCTTTGCGGGCTACTAATGCATTTAAGAATGAGCAGTCTTTTGAGGAGTGTGCTTTCTTCCATGCATCTGAAATCTTTAAAACAGCTGGATCATTGATTCCCTGGATTTCCCTACTCCAATCCATTTAACTGCAGAAGAGAAAAGCAAACTTTTATTATAAGTAATACAAAGCAAGATTGGATTGTATCTTAAGATGAGATACAAACTTATCTTCTTAAGCACTTAAGTACCATAGTCTGAAGAAAAACACAGCATATAGTATTAGTATGTCAAGAAATGATAACTATGTCTATTGTTCTCAAAGTAAGAATGCATTGATAACTTAGAAAAGCAGGAACAGTCTTGAAGCTGCCATAATAAATAAATCAGTTTTCCAGATCATAGGAAAAAAGATACGTAGAAACTGTCAGAAAAGTAAAGATTTGCATCATCTCCTAATTCCTATCTTTGGATGGAACCACAGGATCATCTTTATTAGGGAGCATAAGAGAAATTTGTTAGTTTAGGACCTCTTACTGTCACACATATTTAAATTACATTGATATACCAGTAGTCCCACTGACTTTATAATGGCAGCAGAACTAAACCCCTATTATAACCAATCTGAAAAACACTTAAGCAAGTTATAAAAATCTCAGTTGAACAAGAACTATAGTATAAGCCAAAGAAAGAATGCATATTAGAACTTCCCAAAGCTTTCAATTCAACAGCTAAACAGATAAATAAAAAGAAGTAAAACAATAATTACAAGTATCACCAGGTACATCAGAATAAGCACAGCTGCAAACTAGTTTTCAATATTTTGAATGTTCATTAAGACAAAGTACAAGATAGGTTTCATGGAGCAGGAAAAAACCAAAACAACAACAAAAAAATCTGGATTACTTACCAGGAACACCCAACTCCATTTCTATAAAGCGAACATAATTTTGTGCATTTACAGGCAACTCATCAAATGTCCTTGCATTTGATATGTCTGTATCCCATCCTGGGAGTGTCTCATACTGAACCTCTACTTTATTTAAGACTTCCTGGTTGGCTGAGAAGCAAACAGGAACAAAAATATTATGTCCACAAAGATTATATATTCTCTACCACTAAATACATAACTGTAAAGCTTTTTATTCTTTTCTTATACAAACAGGTTTACTCATAAACTAATACCAGCACTGAAGGTGCTGAAGTGTCCTTTTTTGTTAATATAAGCAGAGAAAAAAAAAAATCCAGTAACTATCAGGACTTAGACTTTACGAATTCCAGTACTCACAGTCACATGCCTATATTTTGCTTAAAACGCAATCTTTTAAGTTCAGAAAACAACCTTTCAGGAAAAGTAATTCCCCAAAATGTTGATTTTTTTTTTTTTTTTCTGAACACATACCAAGATCCAACTCCCCCTTCACGAGGGAATTTGGTGATGTGAAAGCAAAATTAGGCACCAGCTTGTAAGTATCAGGCAGTTAAAACACATTTTAAAATGGCATAGGTTACTAAACATAGTCATAAGATGCAGTTCATACATAATAGATTTCTGATGCCCACAGACCCTTTGCCCCAAAACTCTACAATGAATTTGTCAATCAGTGTGGGGTCCCACATGATGTATGAACAGTAACTCTTCCAATTACTTCTCAGAATAGAAACAATGAGTGTATTCCATTTTGTCCTTCATTTGGTAACTTGCTACAATGTTGTCCATTAACTCTGAATCCTGTGATGATTTCAAGTACTGGAAAAGATGCTAGGCACATTGTTCTGGAACTGAATTATTCCAGTAATTATCTGAACATTAGTCTTGGAATGACAGTGGGCAGCAAAACAAAAGCCTTAAGCCTGAAAATCCTCAAAATACATTGATAAAAAAATGGGAGGTGTCAGGCATTCTTGCCATCCTGAAAAAGACAGAGTTCTGCCAAAGGCACTGTAATTAATGTTATGTAGGCTCCATGCCTCAGATCAAGTCATTCCTGCAAAGACAGCTAGTCAACCTGGGAAAGGGTTTTAGGTGCAAGAGGCACAGTAGAGGTGCAAATACAAAACCATCAGTGTGTGTGTAGCCAACAAACTCAGGCTCAGCATACTGAATAATTTGTCCTGGTGCAAATAAGATTTCGATAGTAGCAATGTTGTAAGGACAGCCTTTATAAACCAGGCATTTTGAGTAAGGGTGAAAGAGGACTATGCTCTACTGACTTCAAAGCCTACAACAGTGAAGAAATGCACAATTTTTGGACTGAGGTGTTCACAGGTTAAGGCAAATGATCCTGAATCAATACTTGTTGTAACCAGGACAGACAGGAAAATTAAGGACGTTGGGTTGCAGAGGCCAAGGATAAGCACTTTCTTTTATGTCATCAGTAGTAACAACTGAGGTGTCATCTGCTGTCCGGTTATGTTCAAAGTGTAAACCCACAAACTAATCTCTGGGCAGTGCAGATGGTCTAGAATAGGATGCTAGACTCTCTCTTTCTGAAGAAGGAAAGTGACTGAACACCTAACCTTGGAGGTCCACAGGCATTTTTTATTTTGAAGCCTCTCTGATGAGGCTAGCTGGGAGAAAGCTGAAAGCACTTAGAAATGAACGGTCTAATCTTGTCTACAATCTTCCATTACTCTGTATTAGTTCAATTCCTTACTTCCCCAAAAGAGAGGAAGAAAAAGAAGGGATAAATTTCTTGATGTTTCAAACAATTCTCTCGTTTTACTCCAGCAGGTGTGATAAAAGATAATGGGTGGGAAAGATAAGCCATAAACTGAGCTCAGTGTAGTAGCAGATGTAGTCACCATTTAGACTTCTCTGAGCTCTTCCCTTAGGGGATTTATCTTTTAGGCTTTCTGGAATATTCCCTATTAACAGCTGAATTAGGTAACAGAGAGAACAGATATAATGGTATTTGGTAGTCTGGTAGTATAATTTGGAGAAGGAATTATGTGATGTTATTTCCAACTCAAAAAAGAATAGCTGAAATTTAGAATCTTGGCACCATTTTAAGAGAAGGATCCTCCAGCAATTTCCTGAAACTGAACATAAAAACAGTTGTATAGGTCAGACCAAAGGTGCAACTAGCACAGTGTCCTAGCTCTTTAATCTACAGTAGATGCCCAGGGAAAGAGCACAAGAAAAAACAAAAGGCAAGCATGAAGTAAAGCTTCTCCAAAATAATCTCCCAATTTCCTAAGTTCCTGTGCTTTCAAAGTCTCCTGAGCTAGAGGTTGTGTCTGTCTGTGCTGAGATCACCTGATGCCTGAACTTGGACAGGAGTCGTTAGCAGGACTACACCACGGCTTTCGCATTCCTTTTAAACTGATCAGCTCAGAGCTAGCAGGGAGTTCTATCTTTCTTTCATAAACTCCTATGACTGAATAGAAATGGAGATACTGGCCAGCTCCATAGCAAAAGACTACAGCCTCAACGACACCAACTGAAGTCAGCTGTGAATTTACAAGACATTTTCAGTTCCTTCTTAACAGGAGATTATGAAATGCCCACAGAAATCTAAGCTAAAAAAACGGAGTGAGACTCGTATGATTCTCTGATCCAGCTGGAAAAAGGAACAATATATGAAATATGGCATGTTTTTCCTGAGATGGTGGGCACTGTGTGTGCTTCTAATTTAGAGACAGTCATTTCACAAGAAGGGTAAATCACTAACATCTCCAAGAGAGTGGGAGGGTAGGGAGGGGAGAGAGAAAGAAATACCCTGCCAGCAAGAGATTCCCAGACTAGATCTCTTCTAAATTAAATTCAAAATGTCAAAGAGGCAAGTTTTTAAAAATAAATTAATTATACAAGTGCACAGCATGCAGAGATGTAGACATCAAAAATAATCTAATGGTCTGCAAAACACAAAGTGTGAAGAAAGTTACCTTTTGTTTTTTATGCCAGGGGCAGGGGTAATAAGTAACCTGCAGCATATGTGCTGAAAATGCTGCCAAATGTTGAGGAGTATAGCAGAGAGAGAGGTGTGGAACACAGAGGCACTGTGAGAGACAGCATCTTCCAGCTTACCAGAAGTTCAGCTCAAACTCCTTCCTGACACTTAAGGAAGACAGCACGTCAACAGCAAAGACAACAACTTCTACTAAATTTCTACCAGAATTCTTAATTGTTCATACATTGAAGAAAAACACAGTTATGCAGGTCAGCCACGTTGTGGTGCTATGACCAAATGTCAGCTACCTGTTACCTGGGCATATACAAGGAGCAAAGTCTGCCCTCAGGAACTGTAACAAGATTCTTGTCCCATCTGAGACACAAAATGAATGGGGGAAAAAAAAAGTAATCACTTAAGTCTTAGCACTGGAAAACATGGCCACCTATTTATGTCATCTTTAATGACGGACTGCCAGAGAAGGTCCTCCTGGCTTGAGCACACGAAGTCCAAATAGCCCCCAGCTTAGATGACAGGGCTACAGATGAAGCATTTACTAAGTAGTTCTCAATTCAAACATGCAATCCCCATTACGTTCAACAGCCATCTAAAGTACACACAAATTTCCTTAATATTTTGATAAGGGTATCGATCAGGGAATACGAGTCTTAAAAGGGAAAAGCATTCCCTGGTTTAGTGCAAGATGAGTAGTAAATTTCCTGAATAAAAGTGCATGCCATGTCATTCAGTATGCATTCAGATTGTAACTGGCACTTTTGTTTGAAGATACTGGAAGGCAAATCAATTAGAGAACTCCCCCAAGCACATGGAGAAACAAGATTTTTTATTAATGCCTTATGAATTTCCCTAACAGGTACGTGCTATTTGCAAGAACTACTGGCAGATCATCACTTATTCCTTTATACATAATTACATCTTTATACTACATAAATCCTGCTGTGAGTTGTATCTGATTACTACAGTTGATCTCCTCACCCACAAAAAGTTCTCTGCTGATGATATCACATGAAAAATTGTAACCTGCGACCAGCATCAAACCCTGAGGTAGCAATTAGAACAGAAACAGGCATCTATGCGCACATTAGAAAATGAGAAAGCCCAATCTTTAGTACTAGTTAACATTCTTCCTTTTTCTGGAGTATCTCTGCTACAGCAAACTGAAAAAGATGCATTATCCATGAAAACACTAGGCTTAATATTTGAATATTTTAACATGCAGATACATTTTTCAGGTAAAAATGATCACTGTCCTCCTCAGGAACTATACTTTCTATCATGCCAAGCTGATGTATGGTGGTCCTGAATCAGAAAACAGTCTTGCTTTCATCTAAACTAATTGCTCATTTCCTCCCCCACCCCTTCTCCCTTTTTTCCATTGCGTAGGTGTGACAGGTTTTTGGCTACTCTGTGAACCATTAAAGGGAAATGAACTGTTAGAAATATAACACAGGGAGAGAAAAATCTGGTTTTTCAACCAGATCAGTTCTCTCATGTGGTTCACCACATGCTTAAATGAAGACTTGTCCTGCTAGAAGAGGGGATGAATACAGTAGTGGGAATAAGACACCGGGTTTAGAGTGTGAAACAAGCTTCCAATCTAGCTTGAAGGTAATGCAGGCTGTATTAAAGGAAAGGGATAAAGCAGTAACAACCTTCACATTTAAGAAGCTTTATACAGCACTTTGCATCTTTCTAGTAGATAAATGACAGTATTTGGTACAGGTACAGGTGTGGTACAGTGTGTCTCTGTGCATTTGGGAAGACGTTAATGTCTTGATGCTGCATAAATTTTACAAGTAAAAGTCAAATGCATTTAAGTATCAGATTACAGTTCACTAAAATCTAAAATTGTTAAACAAGCAGTCTTACCAGGAAAATGAGGTATGATTTCACCATCTAGTTTGTATGCAACACCAACTTTGATTTCTGGAAATACATCCAAGATATCCAATTTGGTAAGTGCCAATCTATACAGAAACATGACTCTGGTTAAACAAGTTCAACACCTCTCAACTCTCATCACATTGTAAAAATACCAAAAGAAAAATTGATTCCTGCACATTGCAATTAATTCTTTCCTTAGAAAAATAGCTTGTATGGCACTAATCTATTTATCTGGTGTGACTTTAAAACAAAAAAGAGAAGAAAACTTAAACAGGCTTTTTGTTGCATCCGCATCCTTAGATTTACTACTGTAAGAAAACGGCAAAATTCAAAGAACAGGTATTCTCCAATTAAAGTTACTGGTCTATAGCTTTAAGTCTTAGAATTTTAATTGGTCAGGGTGCTGCCAAGATACTTTATGACCATTCATTTCAGATGGCTTCATAGCACGATGCCTGTTGCTGTCTGTTCCTGTCCTCTGCCAAATGTTCCTGTCCTACAGTGAAAGCAGCAAAATAATCAAACACTGGCTCTGTAAATACCTGGCTGCATCCTATTTTAAATAAAAAACACAAAGGACAAGAAAAACAGGAAAATGTAAGTAAAGCATGTATTTACATAGTTTGATCTACTAGAAATTTTATACCAGTTTTGTTTCAGATACCTATTTTTCATTTTAGTTAAAATCCCAAAGTCATATCAGAATTTTCTACACTTACACATACTGCTGAAGATACTGATGGGTTCCCATCTGTCTTATTTTGAAAACAAACTAACAAAACAAAACCCCACAAACTATATCAGGTTTTAAGGCCCTTGTAATGAATTTGATTTGGTTTGGCAGGATGGCAGGGGTTGGGGTACCTTGAAGCATCAAGTACTAAGATATGTAAGTGCTTCTTGGATCATTTTAAATGAGAAACAACAACATGCCACAAGTAAAGGAAAGAAAAATTTATGAGTATGAAAATGTCAAATAAAAAAACATTTAATGCTAGGAAAAATGAAGGACAGTTAATTTATCAAAATATCAAAACAATCAACAAATGAATACTAACAGTCTGAATGTTACTAACTAGTATATGTACAATTTACAGTAATCTGTAGCATTTCATGCTTTTTATGTCAAGTTGCCAGCAAAGCTGTCAAAATAACTCACGCAGTAAATCCATTAATCATGTAGGCATATCGGAGTAACACAAGGTCCAGCCAGCCACATCTTCTTTTTCTACCAGTGGTAACGCCAAACTCTTTACCTCTCGTTTGCAGCAATTCTCCAATTTCCTAACAAAGAGTAATACTATTACATGAGCCTTTTTTTTTTTATTTGCAATATATGATGCAGGTGTATATTTAACAACATTGTAAATTACCTTAAAAGTTCTTTCCCCAATTTTTCACAAAGTTGTCCATTGGGATGAAAATAGAAATACAAAATGCTATTTCTAATTCAAGAGAATGCTATTTGAGCAAATCTCTCAAAATTTGTTCCTGCTCTAGCCTTCTATTCCACAGGAAGGTCTGAGAAACTGACAATCAGATTTGGCAGTCCTGTAAGCTCAGTCTAGAATCGGAAGAATGAGACATCCAAACACACTGTCATCTACTTGCATTTAACCAGTAACACTGATTTAACATAAGACAGACACACCAAGTTATTTCGCCCAGTTACAGGTCACATCTAGGGCTGATAATACTCACATTATTTTGTTCTGTAGGAAAGGCACCGATTCCAACTCTTGTTGTATATGCTTTCACAACTCCATACACTTCCCCGACATTCTGCGGTGGCATGCCCAGACCTGTACACACACCTCCAACTGTGCAGTTTGATGAAGTCACAAAAGGATATGTGCCTATTAAAAAAAATTTGTTTTAAAAACTTACTAAAACACTGGTTTTAAACTATTAAAAAAATATGCATATAAAAATCTAACCTGGTGAGGATTAGTACTTGCATTGCACTTACCTAGGTGTTACACACTAAAAAAGAAAACACACAATAAATGTATTTTGTGGTCAAGAAGATATTTAATGAGCTCTTAGCTTTGTATGTACATTGTCTGATCCTTCTTTACTGAAAAAGGTAGGAATCTTACCACTTACTTCAACTGGTACAGATGCAAAAGTTGACTACATGACAATTCTGAATGATCATACAAGTCAAAAATTGCAGTAAGACAGCAGAAAACCATGCCTTGCTATCTTACATAAAATATACTCACTAATAGAACAATGAAAATTTCAAGGGAGACTCTTCTCTTAAGAAAATGGTATTAAAAGGTTAGAAAACACAAGTTTATCACTTTTCATTTTGGGAGAAAAAATAAAATACAAGCTCTACAAACTGGTCAGCACGTATTAAGGGTAAGAAATTGCAAAGAAATGTAGAATTCCAGAAAGAAAAATTTTGCTTACATAATCAAATGAAAAAAAAAAAAAATTTCCACAATTAAAGAAGGGAAAAAAAAATAAAAAAGAAAAAAAAAGAGTCCTGGAATATAGTCTAGTTCATTAGTGGTGAGAGTTTGTCTCTAATTAAATATTCAGCCCTCGTTTAAAAAACAGCCTGGACAGCAAAGATAAAAGAGTTAAACATCTCAAAATCCTTGGGTTTACACTTTTTTTTTTTTTTTTTTTAAAGTAATGGAAGATGAAACGAAGCATGCCAATCCTTAGTTGATTTGAATTGTGAACAAACACTTCAGCCACACAGTAACTACATATAAGTGAGAAACTTCTACCTCATGCTTCAGACTTTCTTTTCTTTTGGTATAAGAATCAGAAATGGACAAGAGAGGAACAGCCAAAACAAAAGGAAATGAAAGCAATATAGACAACTTTAAAAAGGTAGAACCCTTCAGAGACTGTTCAGTGAGGTTTTGCAAACTAGCTTCAGGTATCTCTAGCTTCTTTTGTCTAACTCAACAAGAGAAAGACACAGACTTACAGGTGATATGTCACACCAGTTTGCAAGCACTAATTAGTTTTTATCCTTCTTTGGACACCAAAGTTGAGCTTTTCTTTACTGACAGAAAATACAGCTAGTGGATGTCACAGAGTCAATGAGACAATTCTTACTCATTTTCAGCTCCCAGCCTGGTGTAGTGACATTGGTTTCTCCTCACTCAGTGTTTAAATACACAGAAGACCACACACCTCAACCCCTACACCCCAACCCCCAGACACATGCACATGTGAACTTCATTACACGCTCCAGAAAAGCAGGATGGACTGCAAGGCTGGGGATTTACCATCTTCACCATCAACAGACACACACTCATAAAACTCACTTCAGTATTAAGACTTCTGTGCACAAAGGCACAGAAAAGAGCCCCGTTCAGAATGCTCAATAATCAAATTTGGCATTGTAACATCTTTTGACTGGGACTTGTCTATTGTTAACCCAAGTGCCCAATCCACTCATGGTATCTACCTAAGGAGAGCAGATATACTCTCTGTGTGTGGGTCTCACAGCACAGGCAGGAGAAAAATGTAAGTGCCCGAACAATTCTGTACATATTATAGACATATCTGATGAGTTTCAGACTATTTGCATTTCCTATACATACATGAAATCTAAAATCCTCACTACTTACAAAAAACACACCCCCCCTAGAGTTTTCTCCAAATATCTCAAGTTTTGCATCAAAACATTTCCCTGTGACAAGCATATTTGAAGACTTCTTTCTCTTTTTTTTTTTATTGTTTTTGACTTTTTAAAAAAGGAAGTTTCTTCCAATATTCAGATTATTATGGGAAAACTTGGTGCTTACACTTACAGTGACCAGCCTTAGACGCATCTTCCTTGTGTCAGGAGAGGAGAGAAAGAGGCACAAGAAAGAGGCTTTCAAACTCACTATATTTGAAAATGCCTAATATCAGAACTCCTATCAGTTGAAAGCAGAGTGTGTACCAATTTTGTATTTGTTTGACCGTAGTTCTTACAGGTTTCAATTTCAGGCTTAAGCATCTTTCCAACAATAAAAATGATGCAGTTATAAGGCTAGTGAGACTGAAGAAAAATGGGACAAAATGCAGGAGCCAATCATATAGGCTGCTTACGCCTATACAGAGGTATAATAATTTATCTGTCCTTGCAACATAATGATAACAAACATAATAATCTCAAAAAAAAAAAGCTGCTTCTATCAAGAAGCTTCTAATTTTATGAGCAAAATTACAGTGTTTTAAGAAAAACTTCACCATTTATAATTTCAAATTGATTGGGATAATATTTTACTCTTGCCTCATTAGCAATCCAGATTCCCAACATCTTTCCTTACACCATGAAACAGTTGAAAACTAAATGTTATACAAAGGGTTTTTAAAAAAAAAAAAAAAGGCAAGCTGATTCTTCAAAAGTCAACAACTACTTTGCATATATACCTTGCCTCTCAAAGCTCTCCATTTTAGTTCTCAAGTGTCTTCCACAGACATATACAACTGTGAGTTATTTCATATGAAATTTATAGACACTGAAGTAATAGTTACACTCTACTTAAGAAAAGTCCCTTGATCTTTACTGTCATTCAAATAATTAATCTTGGGAGAGTCTAAAGCTTTTTTGATTTAATTAAAAACTTCTTCTTCTAATTATTTGCTAGTCATATAGAGTACTGTTCTTCCCAAATACCAAACATTTCTGCCGTAAGAACAGCTAAGCACGGAAGAGTTTATATTTAGTGTTCCTCTTTCACAACGTAAGTATACAGCAACGTGTCTCTCAAAAAGGTTATACCTACCAAAATCAATGTCCAGCAGTGCTGCATTTGCACCTTCTACTAAGATCTTCTTTGGTGGTCCATGTAAAGCCTCATACATGAAATAAACACCATCCCTTACCATTGGTTTTATTTTCTCCATGCAGCCCTGAATAATACAAAAGACTATTGTATAGTATAATTTCATTATGATAAAGCCAGCCAGAGTACAAGTGCTATTCCTCTCTCATAACAATGCTCTTATTCCTTTTGAAAAGGAAAAGCAAACAAAGAAATGCTAAATATGCCATAATGGGTGAACAGGGGAAGGAAGAACATTAGACTCTGATGTATACAATAGACATGTATGCTCTTCCTAGGAGGAAAGAAAGAACAAAAGAGGGGAAAAAGGGGGGGTGGGGGGGTGGGGGGTATAAATTCCAAACTTTTGAAATGGTTCAACTCAAGCTTGATTATAATCACAATACTTTACTGTATTCGGTAATTCATTTCCAAGTGTTCAAAATTTCTCCCCCAAAACCAGCATGTGGGGAGTTCCGCTTCTGGCCATCTGAAGCCAACAAATGCACACAACTATAAAGCAGCATTAATTTGTGACATATATACAGGTATGTTTGTAAGTAGAAGTAAAAAGTTATTTATTGGAATTAAGTGTGAAGTGCCTGAATGCCACTGAGTGGCTGGATGTAAGAAGCCGGTAATGTTCAGATTAACACTTGGTACACAGCCCTTTCCCCATGAGAACATATGAAGTTCTCATTCTAATGATTCACTTCACATGAAATATAACACTTTGTCTTTCAGAATTTAATCAAGTGCATAGCATAAAACAAACATTAAGTGCAAGTAATTTTCCTCAAGCTACAAATAGCTTCAGATATTCTATAATCCTAATGTGTACTAAGTAAACTATAAAGCATTATAAAACACTCAACTTGAACTGATTTTTAGGTCTACATATTGATAAAAATACTACAGCTCAACATAGTCTCACACAGTTAAGTTTCTATAAAATGCATGAACAAAAAGGCTGGGTAAGGGTAAAACACCTGACAATTTCTTCCAAATAAGAACTTAGGTGCATCGCAAAAATCACACTGTTAGGCATAAGAAAATTAATACTAGTGAGAAATCTCACAGCTGGCCCAATTGCAGGGAAAACATCAAATCAGAATTCATAATTAACCAGAAGACTAGTCTGCTGGCAGTCAGGCTTGATTAGTTCTGCTGCTATCAACTTACATTTTAACATGTTGTTCGTATTTTTTTTCTTCCCTTAAGGCTTATTAGAATAATAATTTACTTCAGTTCTTAAGTTTCTGACACAAGGAATTAATATTGTGCTTTACAATGAAACATACCTTCCCCAACTACTATTTTAGGGTTTTTTTCTCCTAGCCAGTATGTTTGAGCAAGTGGAAATCAAAAATAATTCTCCCTATACAAGCCTTTTTCTTAGAAGTTCACAGTATTTCTCTTGAAATTTTGAAATGCTGCATAAAGCAGGGTCAAAAGTGTCTTTAGGGATGCTAGCAGACTCTTTAAAATTGATACATACCAATTTCCTGTAATATGTGTTATGTTTTAACTCCTCACACAAGGGCAAGCATCAGTCACCAGGAAATTTACATATCAGTAACTGCACACAGTGATTACATCATTTAACAGACAGAAGCAGGCTTACCTTGAGCTTTTTCAATTCCCCTTCAATATCTATCTCTAAGGTAGGATATATCGCTTTGTACTGATTGGCTAACACTTTGAACCTGGAAGGTAAAAATGCTTCACTAAGGTTTTTGTTTGTTTTCCTCCTCATGCCCCCACCAACCTTAGGTTTTACTGGTTACATATCTGCAATTATCTGGTGAATAAACAGTTTTAAACAATAAAATATTTTAACAATTATAAAAGAGAAAAATTAATAAAATTATAAATAAAATT
This sequence comes from Haliaeetus leucocephalus, assembly GCF_000737465.1. Taxonomy (NCBI): domain Eukaryota; kingdom Metazoa; phylum Chordata; class Aves; order Accipitriformes; family Accipitridae; genus Haliaeetus; species Haliaeetus leucocephalus. The sequence continues at coordinate 1,084,177 of NW_010972598.1, read as the reverse complement.
AATTTCATATTTTACAATAATTTTTAATATAAAAAGTAACAGCAACCAGAGTAGTACCCAGAAACTGAAAACTATGCTTAAAACTGTGCATTAAAATACAGAAATTACCTCTCAGAAAATTCATCAAAATCAGAAACAAGATCACACATTCTGAGTCCACTTCGAGCTGCTTTTGAAGAATATACTGGACCAATTCCTTTTTTGGTAGTTCCCAAACTTTCAAAAGATAATAACAGGAGTTATTCTTGATATAAAACTAAGATGCGTTTTCTTTAAAGCTAATACCTCCTTAGCATAAAATAAAATGCTGTTAATTGTGAGCATTTAGAACTTTGTTTTAAGCACTTAAAACATGAGATACTTTTAATATGCAACTTAGTTTCAGAATATCACTGTTTATAGACATAAAGATATTAATCTCCCACACACTTCTGGTTTTAAACCAATAACTCTTCATACTTCAGTGAACAATTACGTATTTATTTGTACGCAATTCCCAACTTTTACACTTAAGGAACTGAATGCCAAGACAACATCCTGCAGTACTATGAACTGAAACTAACTAAACACTTTCCTAAAAAGCTGTCCTGAAGACCTAAAGAAAGTCCTCCATAATGCAACAGCACAAACTGTATGGATTTCAAGTTTGTATGTAAGAAATATTTCATTTAATTCTAAATACCTCAGCTGGAGCCAGGAAAACAAATTGCTACCGAGCATCTAAGAGGGACAATGATACTCAAAATGCTGTACATTAGCACGGGTTCAGGAATAGATTTTCCACTGTAGCTGATTCTGAAAACCTGAATTCTTTTCCTTACCCTTACCTACCCACTCTACACGAAAGCCTTTTTCAGCTTAAGTCAGTGATAACAAAAGATACAATTTACTTGCACTGACTTTACTGTCAGAGAAGTACAGCTAGTTCATTCAGAAAGTGTCTTCTGCCAGAGTCTTGCTAAATAGCTATCAAAATGGAGCCAAACTGCACTCATCATAGGTAGATTATCAAACACCTTCCCCATCACTCTCAAAAGCTTAAGTAACTTTTTAAAAAGTGAACAGGTGTGCAGCATTTTCAGAAATGTGCTGTACATTGCTAAGCTTAGTTTTGCACTTAGTTTTAACTGTTTTGCTTGTTGTTTTTTCCCTGAGCAGACACACAGAGCCTTATCTTCTTCAATTATAAATTCTGCATATGCAGAGTGGCCCAGATTTCTTCAAACTGCCTTGAAGGTACCATACCATAACTCGATTCAAGAGGGACTCCATTGCAAGTAGAAGGTACAGGTCATATCTAAACTTTAACATAAAGGGTATCAATTGGTTTGTGAGTGAACTGAAACACAGTTCATAATCAGTACATAATTCATTTTAGTTAGGTCATTAGTAGTTTGGAGTAGATTAAAGAATACTCTTGGAAAAAAACAGATTCTTCCAATTGGACTCAATACTGAGTAATCTCAGGGAGTGATGTGTTTGCCTCCAGTGCAAGAAGACAGACATTCTGATCAACTTTGCATTATACAGTATCATTAACCAGACCAGGACACTGTGGCTTAAACAGTTGTTTAATTCACACCCTCCACAGAGAACTTTTTTAAGGAGGAGTTGGTTTCCATTTATTTTGTTTCATTAAGACCTGCCAATTCACAAAAGAGTTAAGCTGTCAGAAGACTGTATTTATAGAAGTTAAAACAACTGTATAAACATAATATACTATATTAGTTTACCTTTTCTATAACCTTTCTGCAACGGAAGCTACATGAGCCTTACTTGTGACTGTTTTTGAGCTACATTTGAACAGATAAAAGCATTCAGTTAAAAAATAAACTTTCTATTTATAATGATCAACTTTGAAGTGTTACACACAAAAGAATTTTAATACCAAATATGCTATGCAGTCAAATCTACCGTTCGACATGCTAGCAGGCTATTTCAATTCTCCACCCCACCGCCAAACAGGAGACAGTCTTTTGATAAGTAGTTCATGATAGCCTGCTCTTAACCAGCCTGTAATAGTTCTCCCCCCGCCAAAGTCACTTACAGAGCCTTAAAATTTAGAAGGAAATAGATAGTTTAGCATTTTCAATCCATCAGCAGTTCTAACAAGCTTGAAAACTGTATGATTGTTGCAGAATTTCAAGAACCCCACAGAAAGAAGAAATACAGCCCTTTTAAGAGTGACTTAAGTTTTTTAACTTTGAATGTAACTTTTTTTCTGGGTTTCTTTAAAACAAATTAATTGGAGAAAAGTGGTTATTTCTTCATTGGGCTTCCCCTTACAACCTTTAACACTAACTAATAAAGTGGTTCCTTCTCACAAGTAGCTGACTGACTGACAGTGTTTTTAACTGCAAATATTGTTATACAGCAATTTTAGTTTGTGGTCCGTAAACATTCAAGCACAGCTGATATACACATACTAGCTCATACAAGAAAAATACGTATATTCTTCCATATACATTATATAGACATATATATGTATGTTCGTCCTGTTTACTTTGTAATTCCTAAAATAGCAGGTAACAAGACAGCTGGTACAGCACAGTCAAGTGCGAAAATGACCCAGTGTAAGAATAATTGACAAGTTATCACTCAATATCAACCTGTGTAAAGCAAGATATGCCCAAATCAGACATTCTTTTAAATGTTATTGTCATGGATGATACCTTTTACAGGTCTCAGTAAGGAAGCCTGAATTACTTTTCATCCATCAGACAAACTTCCAAGAAGAGAGATTAAGTTCACTGGTATCTCAGAAGTCTATAGTGCTGCATTACTTTCCAGCTGTAGACATGGCACAGTTAATTCTGCCAGCTTTTTCCCCATCCTCAAGAACTAGTGAGCTACTTGAAAATCACAAGATAGAAACATAGCAGCTAGTTTCTAAAAGTTTCAAAAGCTTCAGAAAGTCAGTAGCAGCATGTAGTAGACAACGTGAACACTTACATGCACTTCTGACAATGAAGCATTGTGAGATACCAAATCAGTCATATCAGACCTTTCAGTTATTTGGAGATGACGAAAGGGTCTTTTGATCTTCATAAACAGAAATATATTTTTACAGAAACAAACACCTCCAGTAAACAAAACATTAGGAAGCAGGAACACTTTTTATAAAGCAAATTAGGAACTAGGAACTTTTTTGTAAGGCGAAATATCAAGATACAACCCTTTCATTAAGAATATAATCTTTTTGCTAGCCACTGGCGGACAAAAGTGTAAGAAATGATCCCTGCATACTCCACATTGAAGAGTTATAAGGATAATTAATACTTGTTTAAACTCAATGACAAACAATAACAGAAGTCCAATGTATCAAGTCATACATTTGTACTAAGTCATCCTATGTTTGACAAAACAAAACTACCTACTTCTTTCCTGCTTGTTCTTGCCTCTGTTGTTCTTGGATGCCATCAGCAGCCTGGTGGAAATCAAATACTAAGAAAATAAAAAAATAACTTAAGTAGAAAATTTGTGTAAAACAAATTACCATATCAGTAACTATTTCTTCAAACCAACTCTAGCCCTGTTCATCAATGTGGAAAACATAAATATACACACTGAAGAGAGGCAAATAAAATGGCAAGAGTTTTTTCTCCTCTTTTACAAGTTACATTTTTTCACAGGAAAGTTCTGAGGTTCTTCAGAGACTGACTTTTTTTTTTTTTTAAGTGTTTATTTTGTAGAATACTTGCAGACTGTATATACACCTCCCCCTACTAAGCCATTTCAGCTTTGTAGTGGCCCAAAAGAATATATGGACAGGAAAGAAAGAAAATATGCAGTTGAAAAAAGATCTGGGAAAACCGGTTATAGTAAAAAATGTCAACTGCTGAAATTTACAGTGGGAACTTTTAAGTAAAAATTCTTATTCATTCTAAAGATTTCTTAAACCACTTTATTTTTATGTTTTAGACAACATCAATTAAAATACATTTGGAAATACAAAAGCTCCCACCAACACCTGTTATGTAAACAGAAGTCATCTTCACAAGCCCCAATTATTTTTTAAAGAATTATGTATTATTGACAGATTAGGCAAAGTATTCCTTGCACCAATTCTGTCTACCATAAAAGCAAAAAAAAAAAAAAAACTGACATGACTCATGTCAAATACAAACAGTGGTGCAACAATTTGCAGGTTAACAGAAGGCAGCTTATTTTTCTTAAGTACTACCTCCTGAAGTTAAAAAACTAATCTACACATTACATAGGAAAGACTGAAAACTTGCAAGAAACAGACTCATTTAATTAAGTACTCTAGTCTCTTTAAAACAAGAGTGGTTCTCCTTGTTTGCCTTACCAATTTATTTTGTGTTTCTTTCCACACATCTCTGTAATTTAAAGGATTAGATTATCCCCAGCAGTTTGAACCTATTTTTGGCTGATCTTTTGTTACAGACTAATCATTCACAGATCGCCAATACCCAATTTAGAGAAGACATATTTATCATTGCAATAGATCTCCAGACCGTCATCAAAACTTTCTAAACAGAAGCATTCTCAAAGTTCATTTATGTTAACAGGTTGAATAATTAAGGGTGACAGTCAATAACTGGTCCTTTTTACTCAAGACCAGTTTAGCTATGAAAACTTCACAGTATTGCCATTGCAATATAATCATCGCAGAACAGTTTTTCTAACAATCTAGTCATTTCCAAGTAATTAACCTACAGTGCTTCTACTCTCAGAAAGGATTTTAGTAACTTAGGAACAGTTACTCAACTATTTCAAACTCAGTAGTTACTCCAAAGTAAAAATGTATTTATTCTGAAATAACATGTTCACTCACTAAACTATTCCAGATTGTGGGGTTTTGTGTTGGTTTTTTTTTTCCCTTAAAAAAAAAGCAAAACCAAAAGCAAAACCTTTTTTCCGGTGTTATAAGCTTTTATCTGATAATGACCTAAAAAGTTTGCATCTTCAGAAGATGACTACCTGAGCAGCAATAAGCCCATTTCCCAATACATGCAGTTACATAACTATTATGTTACGACATCTAAAGATCTAATCTAAAGGATGAATTTATGTAATAAAGATGTCCCAGGAGTGATATAGCAAGAGCCTCCGAAGCTCTGTTTCAAGTGGTTTGGATTCTAAATGCTATTTTACTCCAGGCTTTGAACTGCAGAGTTGTCTGGAACATAGGCTGGAATCAACGCTTGACTGATGAGCTCCCTGGGAGGAGGGCTGCCATTCTCTGCATCCCTATAGAGTCCTTCCCCATAAAGTCTCCTTTCTGAAGTATGTAGCAATTTACTTGGTAGGGAGCCTGTTAGTTTGGAAGTCACGCCCAGTCAAGTGGTTTCACAGCAGAGAAGTTGCTATAAGCAACACTGCTCTTACTCCAAAGGGGGAAATGAATCCTTCAGTCAATTAACTTCTGAACTGCTTTTTGACTGCTTTGCACCTCTGATCTTTGATTTGGAAAGTGAACCTGCTTTCTGCCTAGGTTATGCTTATGGAATAGGATTAGAGAGTCGCTAGAATATAAACCTGGGAGGATCCTGAGTGGCGAGTGATTTTTTCTAGGACCTTCAATAAACCAAAGCAGCATATGGAGACTTACTCCAAAGAAAAGTATATACCTATATGAAGAGATGGCTAAAAATTGTCATGCTTTTACTGCCATTGGAAGTTTAGAGAAAATAAATGTTAACAAAAAAATCAACAAAAAAAACCAAACCACAAACAGGAACTTACCAATATGAGCCCTGTCAGAAATTATTAGTCTTTTTTCCCAGCCTTCTAGCCCTTAAAAGACAAAATGAAATAGCTCAAATTATGTTTTATATAGCATTTCTGTCTTCTGATGTATAAAGGATAAATACTTCTCATATTTAGTCTTCAGTTAATCTATTTAAAGATTGAACAATCACATTCCAGAGAAAAAAACCCAGTAGATTTCAATAATTAAAACTTGGCATCAGCCTATAAAGCTGAGAAAGTCAGGCTTATTCTGAGGAAGAATACTAGCTATTCTACGAGTTCCTCAATTTCAGCAATCAATCAGTAGCTTTTTGTTTTTGAATAATCGAGAGCATTGCTTTACTTCACTTACAGTAGACTGCTGCCAAACATGGCCATACACATAACAGAAAGTATCCAAACTGAGATCTGAATCAGGAAGCGATTACCACAGCATTTGTTTACATTAACATGTATCAAACTGTACACTAATATTGTAAGAAGTAAAATGACTATGAACAGGTAACACACTTCGACAAGTTGTTTCATTTCTTAAATTCACTGCTTTAAGCAAAGAAAAATGTCTGCAGATAATTCATATTTAGAACATGTTCTTTTCTGAAACTGTACAGAGACTCCTTTTGTCCGTCTTCCCATGAGGGCCTTGGGACTTCTAGTGAGACTCCTGTCAAGAACTAGCAGCTAAATGGATTTCTGGAAAAAAAGAAACCTGTACGTAACCTCTACAGAGGCATCCGCAATCTAAATCTTTTGAGGAGGGCCACACAAACTATTTGAAGGGTAGTATCTTAAAATTTTCTCACCTTTTCCTTTCTTTAAGTTTTTTTCAGCTTCTTCAAAGAGTCCTGGCAAATGAATTACAACACCATTTCCTGAAGAAAACCATTACGCAAAATTTAGTGAATTATGTTGAGCATGGAAAAAAACATTCCAAACAATTCAAAGACATTTCATGTTTTGAATGCAGAGTATTTTGTTTAAGTTTTTAAACTTTGAAGACATTGCAATTTTTAGTCTTATGAATTAATCTGTTAAAGACTTATTTACCCCTAAAGTATGTGTTTCTAACTAAATGCATTGAATCTTTCTAATAAACTCAACAAACTTTCAATTTAGATCAGGACAAACAGTAACAGCATCGTGGGACAGTCCAGAATGCAACTTCCTTGTACCTAAAATTAACTTCCCTTTGTACTTCATTTTAATAACCCTATTGTTTTTTAAAAGCTTTGCACATTTCTATCATCATTATAAACATTAGCATCCCCTCAGGCACTCTTCTGCTGTAAATAGACACAGAATATTCTGTATATAGAGTTGGGGTTGTTAACAGACTAGCAAAAATAACAGAGGAAAAAGCTCTATCAAAAGCAAGCTCGCTTTCCTACAGCTGTCACATTGCTCAGAAAAAGACTACCAATTCATACAATTAAACAGCATCACTGACTGCTTAAGAAGGAACATTTCCATTTAGCAAAACTGAACCATCTTAAGGTCATACCAAACTCAGTACATCAGCAGATCCAAAGCTATCAGTATGGTAACATCTAGCTGAAGAATGAAGGGACCTGCCATTTGTAACTATTTGCATATTACTTAATTTCACATAGACAAAAAGCATTCTAAACACCAAAATACAAAGTATTTAAGACTTCATCACTGTAACCTTCATGGTACAGTCCTAATTGACAGTAATAATCTATTCTAACACTCCAATCATTTTGCCCTTGCCCCCCACCCTTTTTTTTTTTTTTTAACCTATAAGCCCTTTCAGTGGAACCTTAAGCCAGATTTTTTTTTTTCCCCAAAAGAGGTTTTAAACACAGAGCAGACCTAAAGTAGAACAACAAACTTCCAAACAGACAAGACCAAGAGATAGCAGATACAGACAAGACAATTTGTAAAAAGCTCTCTCCTGTCTACTCTATTTTTAAAGGATGGGGTCTTTCCTACTCAACCCTGAGTCCACCAAACAAAATATGGCAAATGAGCATCCTTTTTTACTGTTTTCAAGCAATAATCTTCTAAAGAAACATAACACAGTAACACATCAAAAGAGAATAAAAGTACTACCATCTGCCACAGCCCGCAAAACTAGAAGCGGTTAACATCCCAACGTCCCTTTCATCAGAGGAATTTTCATGCCTATTGGCTCAATTTCTGTAGAAGTATTAGGCAGGGCAAGTTGATCCAAAACTATCTCGCTATCAAGTCACAATGTAGCAGCTGAAAAGAGGCAATTAACCACCAATTCCCATCAAGTAAAGAGTTAATGCTGACTGCAAGCATAAAGTCACTACAAGCTGGACCCAAGAATTCAGCAAGTACTGTTTATGAACCAAGTAACTAGCATCAGAGGCTCTTTAGTTGCTATGGTGTTCAGCAAAGTGTCAATGATCACTTACTCCTGGCACATGTACCAAGCTGAGAGGCAAGACTATAGACTCAAAGCAATGAGATATGCAGGAAGAAGTGACAGGAAGAGCATGGCAATAGACTCCTGATTTGGAGAAGTACACTGTGTAAGGGACAGGAGTTCTGGGTATCAAAAAAGCAGGATGGAAGTGTTGATAGGTCATAGCCTTTAGCAATCCAGAGACTCACCTGATTTGTTAAACAAGCACATGAGTACATGCATAGTTATAACGCTGTGTCAACATGTTTTATATTTACCTTAATTTTTAGAAGGAAATTTTAAGGGCTACACAGCATTATTAAGTAGGTTGGTCATACAAGCATTCCAAAGAAAATAAACAATGTAGGATTGGCAACAGGATTCCAAGAGAGGGAGTGGGGTAAATACAGTTGTGGGGACAACAGACAGGACAACCTAAACCCCCCTTCAGGAAGCAAACAAATCATAGATTCTGACATCACATAGTACTGCCATAGCCCTAAACCTTCTAATGTACTCTCCAGAGAGGACTTCTTGGTAAGAACTATATAGTGCAGAAGTCTTTTGGAGTCAGCATTCATTTCACAACCCAACAGAAAAGGGAGGAAAGATCTATCTTTCAAAAGGTACTGGTAGTTACTTAGCAGGGTTGAAGGTTAAAACAGAGAGGAAGAATTCTGAGAATAAAAGAAATAATTCGTAGAGAAAATAAGAGGGAGCAGGAGAATGAAGATACACTGGGCAGCTAGCTGTTTGCATTGATAGGACAGACAAGAACAAAGATAAACTATCCAAGACAATAAAAGAAACCTCCATAATCCAAACTTCACAACTGAGTTAAGACAGTATTAAGAAGATAGTAGAGCAGTTCAGGCCTATGAGAATTTGAGAATGAAATATCCTGATCCTGTAGGTCCTCAGATATACTTTGCTATTTTAACTTGTCAGAAGTCTGTAGCTACAGTATTGTCTAGTTTTTAGAGATGTCCCACTTACCAATGAATGCAGTGACTTTTGGATTGATGATCCCACTTGGCAGAAGATGAAAGTCATACTCCACAGAATCCACAACAACTGTATGCCCTGCATTATTGCCTCCCTGGGGGTGGGGTGGAGGCGGGTGGGAGAAGAAAGAAAAAAAGTGTTAATAGTTTTTGATACTAAAAGACAAATGAACACAGTATAAAGATGGAATAAACTGGTTCCAGCTCCAATTCTGCAGCCTTTGTTTCTGTTACTGACAAAAGATCTTTGAGAGATCTCCTTCTCCCAGGAAATCAGCCAAACTTGTTTTGTCAAACTTGACAATTTCAACATCAGTATTATCCATTATATAGACTTTGGACAGTATTTTGGTTTATCAAAGGTACAAAAGCTTGGAATAAGATTAAAACTTTCTAAAAATTATTGGACAGAAGCATAAATATTCCAGTACATGCAAACACTTCTAAAAGCCATCATCAGTTTTACTCTCTCTAACTGTAACAGGAACCTAGTAAGTATTAAAAGTGGAACTGCAACCTTACAAAAAAAAAAAAAATCACCAGTCAAAATGAGTACATAAACCCATACATCTATTGGGAAAGGTTAAGTCTAGCTGGCAATGTGCAGGCTTGTTGTTCTGAATTTTGGGTTCAGTCTTTTGAATGTTTTTCTATGAGTAGTAACCAGTGAAGTTAACTTGTTCATTCTGTACCTCCTCAGCGATAAGAGAGGTTGGTAATAATACAAGTCATTTATATCTGAAATATGCTGTTAAGGAGTGAATCTAGAGGCAACTAAGATGACTGTGGTTTCGTAAGATACCGGAAACCTAACACTTAACATTTCTAGCATTTTTCATTACCACAGAGGGTATTAAGAGATTTGTTAAACTGTGAAGTACGTCTAAAATACAAAAAGAAGCTGATGACCAAGTCTTAAGGAGGGTCAAGACAAGCCTATAAAATGAAAAAGATTACAAAATAGTTACTAAATATCCCCAGTTCTTGTTTGTTGTACTTTTGAAAATAAGCTTTCACTCTCTTGTGACCGAGTCATTTGTGCAAGACAAGGTTACATACAAAATGGTTCTGTTTGTCGTAACTACAGGAACATCCTTTACAGGTACCTTGCACCAGAAATAAACAAACTGCTTCATAGAAGGAAAGCCTTAAAGAAAAGACTTTTAATCTAAGCATTCTTTCAGCACAAGACAAACTGAAGAAAGGCATTATATGAAAAGAAAAAAGAAACTATATGAAAAATTAATCTATGAAATTATAAATCTGAAAGATTTCAGAATAATGTATCACAAAAGATCTTTTCTAAGCAATGGACTCAACAGCTACTCACTACTACTACATTTACAAAGCATGAATGCAATACATAAAGCCATATATCTGACATTACAAATAAAGAATATTATTAGATATCAAACATTTGTGCCAATATGTAAATACACATGCCACAGGTAAAAGCGTAATCTCAGTGAAGTTAGCAATGAAAATTCTTGTAATTTCAGCATTATTTATTTCAGGACTTACAGCCGCTCCACCTCCTTTGGAAAAAGGGAAGACTTACAAACCTTCACCCAACAAAGGAAATGTCTGAATTTAAGAAAAGTTTAAATGATTTAGTAATTTAGTAGAGTTTTTCCATGCAGTGAACTGTACCTTGAAGACGTGGTAAAGATTTCTGGATGCAGATGGTTTTCACTGCAAATGATCTGACTTAATCAGAGAATGCCAAATTTTCAATTCACAACATGTGAAACATATTGAATGCATAAATAAAGCAAGCCTTTCAAGTTTATTCTTTTAAGAAAATAATAAATGTTCAGGTGTAACCTTCCTCTTCGTCCTTCCATCCTTTCTATTCAACAGTAGCTGTTAAGAAAGATTATTTAGCAGTCTACCAACTCTACAGTTGTATCTTTGATTTGAAAGGATGTTAACTAGCTACATTAGCAGGTAGATCATTTACAACTATTTCTTAAATGCAATGCTGATACTCCTGAGCTACTACAAGTTACTCTAAAACTAGATAATATTCTAAGAACTAACAAGTTATATACATACATAAAATATACAAGCTTTTTTAAGTAAGAAAAGACATTGGTTTTCTACTCAGTGTTTCAGAACCTAAGCAAAACCTTTCCTGAGGAAGAAAGAACAGCTATATACTAAAGCAGCATTTACAGTCAAGTACATCTGCTGAAAGTGGTAGTTATCTTCTTCCTCAGATTCCTTCAAATTAGTCCTATTTGATTCACCGGTAATATCAGTCCAGACAAATTTAACAAGAGCACTGAAGTGCTTTAAATGAAAATTCAATAAATAGGCCTACGTACAACACTGAAGTACTGAGGTAGTAGTAATTTACATATGGGAAGATGAGTCCAAATTCTCCCACTGCAGCATAAATAAACGGGACTACTAATCCATAAGCAACACTAGGATTAGTGAATGACTATTCATTTGAAATCCCCTACTAACTGGATGACTTAATTTTATGTTTTTCTTCTCAATTTTTTTAAAAAAAAAAAAAAAAAAGGTTTTCTAGCATCATGAATGTCAAATAAAGAGAAAAAAAAATTGGCCATTGTAGAGATTAGATCACAATTAACAATAAATTCTTAATCTTTTGAAGTCTGACAAGCTATTGGTGCCATTCAGATGTAGTAACTTAAAGTTCAGCGGTCCCGTCTGCTTGAGCAAGGTGTACAGCATGCAGACTCAGACTCTGTTAATCATGAGAACAACTGCTGGGTTTTGGTGGTGTCCAGATTTCTCCCTTGCACTGCTGAGTGATGCCAAGGTATGTTGTTTCCATGCTCATTGGAAAATACCCCCTGGCTGACAGAATAAAAATGGCATCTTACTTTTTAAACCTTGAACTACACGCACAGCACAGCTCACACTTCATCTAGAAGCAAGCTAAGTTATATATACTTCTGCATGTTTAATGTGAGCAGTTATACTTTAAGGGATTTTGCTAGAGACTAAAGTAGAAAACTTGACATGATGTGTGATGAATCGCCATCTGAACACACTCCTAGGCCATTCTAATACCTCAAGGTTTCCAAATACTTGTTTTCAGATTGGACTCGAATTTGAATCTCAGAATTTAGTTGTTTATATTATGATTCCTACGACATGAAAAGATTCAATCCCAAATGCACTACTGATAGCAGCCGTCTGGTAGAACATTAAGTCAGTCCCCATCATGCTTTGGATGTCGTTCTGTCAAAATGTGTCATTTTGAAAAATATTTTTAATTTCAAACCATATTCTAGGAGAGCATTAAAACAACAGCATTTCATTAATCCGGTTTTCAAAATTCTGCTGTTGATTTACAGGTAAGCTCTACCTTAACTGCAGAAGTGCAAGCGTATAGTTACAGAGTTAGGAATTGTAATATATTAAAAGAATGGTTCACACTGTACACTTACAGTGAACTAGCAGTAAAGTGTACACATGTTGTGTGCTCAGACATTGCACAACACGGGTTTGGTAAACAATTCCAATTACAGAAACCTGAACTCAGAGTTCTAGTGGTGGTGGGGTGGAGGGGTGGGTTGTTGTTAGGTTATGGGGTTTGGGTTTGTTTTGGTTTTTTTCCCTTCCTCCAGAAATTGATGATAATGCCAACATCTTTGTAATGAAGGCAACTATTGCCTCTGGGCATTATTCAAGGTATAAACTGATGAGGTCACTCCTGGCTTCAATGCTTTCCATCTGGATTTCTCACTTCTCCTCCCTCATCACACTAAACCAAATGGGACCAGTTAGGTCATTCAAGCTAACACTCCTTTGATTCAAATGTTTAAACATTATTAATGGAGAACTAACTGTGGAATTTATTTTCACCATTAGTTAAACAAAGTTCATGCTCAAATGATCTTCAATACATTGTATAAAGCTTTTGCCAGAGGGAAATTAAGACATAAAAGTAATTTCTTGAGGCTGGCAATACTCCCCAGTTAACTAAATAGAGCAATCAGTCTACCATATCTCAGTAACCTTCTAGGTAGCTAAACCACAGGAGTTCTCTCCCAGCCACGTGAAAACTGAAACACCTACCTTGGGCCAACACAGACAGAGAGGCCAAGTGCATGGCAAGACCAAAAGATGCTCTTGCTCAGTCTGGAATATGCTACGTGCATGTAGCGATGACTACTTTTCCCTTTCTCCCTGCACAACGGCAAGATTTCCTTCATCTGAGCCAACAAGCGTCCCATGGCCAACATACTCACTCATTAGGGCAAGGCAACTCTGGATTCAGTTACAATCAGACAGATTGCAGAAAAGGATTGAGGGGTGGAAAAGATGACTTCTTGGAAAAGATCAATTCTTATACACAAGAGGTACAAGGCAGCACCAGTGGCACTCTGAACAAAGAACTTCTTCACTGGGGTGCTTTCTTCCCATTCTGCAGAACAGTAGCAGAGGAAGCCCCTCCAGAAGTCAGAATGCAGGCTGTGGGGGAGGTCAGGCAGCCAAGGCAGAGCTGGCTTTGCCAGCGTAAGAGAAATAATATTGTGTGGATTAAAAAAAAAAAAAAAAAAAAAAAAAAAATTAAAAAAAAAGCTAATCAATAAGACTGAATAGCATGACAGTCAGGAATGTCTAACAGACTCAAGACTTCACTTGCTCGGTATTGCAATGCAATATTTTATTCCAAAATTATGCAAAAGAGGCTTTCTGAAATACAGCAAAGACACAAATACCTAATGCAAAACACAAGTGAGAAAGCCCTCTTAAGAAAAAAAGAAAGATCCTTTTAGCAATTTTTAGGTAAGTTAAACTTGCAGAAGACCAAAACAAAAAAAAAACAGTTCAGGATAGGCAGTATAGGTGGGACCAGAAGAGAGCTTTCAAGGTCCAAGTACCTGCTAAACACAAACCCACTGAACCTCCTTCATAAAGTTGTTTTTTTTTTTTCTAAACCCTCAGATCATCTGCCAGAAGAGCAGAATCAAAATTTTGAACCTAAATAAGACTGTCTCTCTTAAAAGTCATTTCACAACCTTTTCTCTCTCTCCTCCCCAAACCTCCTGTCTGTCAGTTCAAACAGCTATTAAGAAAAAAATTCTAATTTTAAAAATAATTAAAAAACCATAATACTCTAAACATTAATCACTGAAAATTAATTCTGATTTTTATTCTACCAACAACTGTGTATATTATTTTCTTAAACATATAATTACCACAGAGGAGATAAATTGGGTTTTGCATACTTAAGTATCCCCTGCACTCATCCTTCAAGTTTGGATACATACAGCAGAATCCTTACATGCCATGAGCTTCTCATTTCAACAAACACAATCTAGAATATCCCAACATTTTTTATTTCAAGTCTTTTCATTCTGGAAGTCATGCCAAAAGGTGTCTGCTAGTTACCTGAAAATTTTCTTAGTACAGCATCATCCCTGAAACATACCAAGGACACAGTCAGACAACAAACACAGGTGTTTATTGCCCAAAAGGCTGCATCACCTAGCATTCAAGTACTGTGAACTAGAAGTATACAGTTGGAAATCATCAAGAAGAAAAATCAGTTCTTGTTAATATTACACCAGAGACTAAACACTTCATAAATTTAATATGCATAATGCTTAACTTTTACTTATTTAACACTGAAGTATCTCTCTAGATTAGGTTATTACTAGGCTATTTAGGTAAGAATAGAAATGATCTCCCTTAGGTTCTAATAATGCTCACATAGAAGACAGAACAGTATTTAAAAAAAAAAAACAAAACCCGAACCATTTCTTTACAGGTTTTCTTTACATTAGAAAACAGCCTCTGAACTTGGGCTCATTTCATCACAGAAAACTGAGTATACATTAAAAATAGGTGCATGCTTTGCTAAAGAACAGAACATAAAACAGATTCTCCATCTAGCAACAAAGCATGTACCCAAAACAAAGAGCAATAAGAACCAGTAACAACACACTATACTCCTATCAAGAGGCTAACACAGGCTTACTACTCCTGAAGTCCCAAGCATACTTGGCTTAGATATAGCACCATGTATTTGTGCATCTCTATCAAGGCACAGCATTGCCGTTTTAGCATACTCTGAGGTTTCCATTCAGTTTGTTTGTCCTTTCTTTTTTCCTTGCACTATTTTTTATCCTCATATCTTTCAACACAGTATTTGCAACCATTCTCTCTCCTCTCCCAAAGGATTCTTCAGTGACCAAGGCGTCAGCCCTTTCAGCAGCCCACAGCTTTACCAAATAGCAATGTTAAATTGTGTCCCTAATTGAATTTCCCCAACTTTTCAACCAAGGCCCACTGTTTTTGCTCAAGACTTTGAAACAACACACCAAAGTTAGAGTGGTTGGTTTCATGGCTGGACCCAGCCTCCAGTTTTCAGATTACCAGTTGCTGCCTGCACTGCTGCCAGCAATGCTGAAGGAGTAACTGCCACCAGGTGACACTGAACATTTGTGCTGATAACAGGGAAAAAACACGAGCTTGCTCAAAGTGAAGGGGGCACCAAACACCTATTCCCCCCCCCCCCCCCCAACAATATCAATTCAAACAATTCACGGAATTATGAAGTTGGGCATCTTAGAAATAGCTGTTTTAATAATAGCCTTGATGCAAAAAGAAACAAACCAAAACAAAAGACCACCTCAGCCATGACAGTTTCCCAGTACTCTTTTTAAAGAGTTGTTGGTTTGTTTTTTGGAGGGTTTGTTTGGTTATTGTTTTGTTGTGTTGGTTGTTTTTTTTTAAACTTCTGCACATATCCTGCTCAAAAGGGTGCCAGCTGGACTGGAATGAAAAATTTCTTTCCATTTATTTGGAGAGACAGTGTGAAAGTCATCACGAAAAAGCAGCATGAACCTATGCATTTCAGTATATGGATTTAGTTTAGGGACTTTTTAGTTTGATGCTCTGATGGATGAACAATTTAAAATCCTATTAAGACACAGCAGCCTTTCTTCTCCTTTCATGATCCTGACACTATTATATTATACCATTATTTTAGAGTATTTTAAGTCATTAAGTGGAATAGTGAAAGTGGTATCAGACCCAATCTACAACATTTTAAGCAAAACCTGTTGTTGTAAGATAACTAAATGCATAAGCTTTTTAAAAAGGCATTATTCCAACTTTACTGGTGTGGTATGCTTAAATCACTTCCTTGAAAAAGCATATGATCCCTGACCACTAGGCTGGTAATCCTGAAATATCCAGGCTATTCAACATGTAGAACAGCTAAGTATACAGGACTCTGACAGAAAGGTGCATAGTAATA
Source organism: Haliaeetus leucocephalus (assembly GCF_000737465.1). Taxonomy (NCBI): domain Eukaryota; kingdom Metazoa; phylum Chordata; class Aves; order Accipitriformes; family Accipitridae; genus Haliaeetus; species Haliaeetus leucocephalus. The sequence goes on along the minus strand of NW_010972598.1, from coordinate 1,067,811 downwards.
GACAAATTATCACACGAGTACTGTTAGAATTGACAGCAATCCGGGTGACAAAACCCTATATTTACCCACTTTCTAGAAGCCTGATTCCAAAAACATTCCCTATGAAATACCACTTTTGAAACTTCCTTTTACAGTGGTAAACTGCTCAGAGATATTTTTTAAAGCAAACAAAAAAAAGGGGAGGGGAGTCTTCAGCTTGCTAAAGAAGATTAAATAGCCTAAAAATCCTTCTCAGTGTAAGCACCACACCCAAGAATCTGCATCCATATATTCCATTTAGATAGGTTGGTCAGTACTACACACAAAACAAGATACTATTCTAAAACGTACCTATCCTGGCAAATGTGAACAGAATCAGTTACATATGCACAGAGGGCGGTTAGCAAAGATAGCAAAGACAGCTGCAAGTATTGCACGTCTGGGGGCCGTTTGATAAACATTCTTAGGAAACACCCTTTTTGCAATAGTTTTGAGTGCCTGAAAATAATAATTGGGAAGGAAAAAAATTATCTGCTAGTTGACATTTTACTGGAAACAAGCTTGAAATTTCAATAAATCAAACACGTGACTCCTGCTAGCCAAAAAACATTGTCGAAGCACTGGAAGGCAATACTTACCACAAACAATACACTCATGCACATGACTCAAACACACCAGTTACCACAATACTGTACCATGGTCCAGACAGTACCACTGGAAAACATACTGAAGACTCATCAATAGTATCAGAGGACTACATTTTAAACATATTGACTGAACAGTATTTCTAAAAGGACATCTACTGTAATCTTCAGGTAAATCATTTCAGCACTTCTCCGATCTATGCAAAATGGCTTATTTTCTCTTGTATTCTATACCTTTTAAATACCTTAACTGCCAACTGAAGTATTTTGGCTAAAGAACTGAATAGAACTAGCAACAATACTAATGCAAGTACCTGACTACAGTTTCATATTATTATTTTTTTCCTTATAGCTCTGAAGACTGAAACAATTTTTAGAAGTGTAACTCTTAGAAAGGTGTGTTCTGGAGCCAAACTGGTAAACTCAAAAGAATATATGAACAACCTTGAAGCAAGGCAAGTCTTCTCACTTTAAGCCTTCACATAGCACAACAGCTCTTCAGCTTGTTAAATTCTGTCCATGCAGAAGAGCTTCCAAATCATGTATAAAGCATGGAGAAGGAGCATTCATAATAATATTTAACAGCAATTTTTCTTCTGGCATTGCATTGCTGTACTAGTCAAAAGCCCCCAAGGAACATTCATGTATTGAGCTAATTCACTGGACAAATAAGCAGCAATCTTTTTTGGAGTTATGGCAGTGTCTTGATAATTTAATGAAGTTAATTTGACAAAATAGTAATGACTTATGCCTGTCTTCAGAAAGTCTACTTGATGACTACTTCACCAACCTTTCTGCATCATGACCTTTATTGTCAGGATTAAAGATGCCCTCTTTAGACAAAAATATTATCTTCTTGCTGAATTAAAATAGTGCAAGAAAGTTTATCAGGTAAGACTTCAGGTTTACAGTGCTTAACCAGCCACTACCAAAACTTGGCTAACAGAACACTGAGGTTGAAACAACCACCGCTACGGGTTTTGTTTTGGGTTTTGCTAAATATGAAGGTACAACCAAGAATGTTTCCTAAGAAGTAATTTATTCAAGAATAACTAATCTGGCTTTCCATAAATATGCTTCAACAATATTAATGTTTACCAAGGACATAAAAATTTTAAATTTAAAAAAAATATCATCAAACTGGGAGTTACAAGCTCCAGTGTGTTTTATATGCAATGCCTGCTAACAAGAGCTCATCTGAAGCTAAGTGAAGCCAACAATTGAGGAAGCATGGAATCTCATTTTCCAAAAAGACTTTGAAAATGATACAAAGCCATACTCAAATGCTTATAGAGAAATCCTTAACCAGGACTTTTTCCTCTGGTGAGTTTGCTCAGAAAAGTTCCATGCTCCTGGGTTTGCAGCCAAGCTCACTGATTTACCTGAAAAGTATGCAAAGGACCTGACCACTTGTCCTTCCAGTTTAAGGGAGGAGGATTTGCAGTTCTCCCATTTTCCTGACACACACAGGACTCTTCCAGGAAAAATGTACACACTTAGTATATCTATCATTCACTGAAAGACTCTCAATCTTAAATTCATTCTAGCTTCAAACTTTGGGTTTTTCCCTTCCTTTTTTTTGAAGGGGGGGGGGGAGAAGTGCAAACTGTCTAACAGGAAACATTAATGTACCAACTTGGATAATCAGCAAAACAGAGTTGCCTGTTAACAAACGAAAAGCAAAAATACTCTCCTCCTTTGTAAGGAAAAAAAACCAAACAAAAAAAAAAACATTCTCTGCTTTTTAAAACCTTTGTATAGAGCACAAAGAGCAAAAGTAAACGTGTGCCATGTGTGCTAGCCAAGGAAGCATACACTTAAGTATGAGGCGTGTGTACATACATAAGTAGAAGATGCAAGTAAGAAGTCACTGCAGGAACACATAAAAAATAAAGTGCATTTGAAACTAAGTTGGAGGAACAATAGTGTATCTTTCTCCATTTTAGATCTATGCAAGTTGAAAATATGCATTTTATTTTCTGAGTGTATCTTCATTAGTTAAGGACAGACTAGACTTTAGCATAAAAACCAGAACAGTTAAATCCATCTTGAACAGATCAAGACAAGAAAGCAGTTCAAACCCTGATGCCTCACGTACAGCAGTACTCCCATAACTGCTAAGACTGGTCTACCTTACTGCAACTTCACCTAACTGTGGAGGTGCATAGGGAAAAAAAATTTATTAGAAAAGCAGACTGAAATTACTATTAAAAGCATATTGTGAATGGCTCTCTATACTGATACTAGATACAAAAGTATTTAAAGCAGCTCTGAAATACTGACATATGCGTTTAAGAGAACTATCTACCCAAAAAGACTACGATGACAATCACTGCCTTTTCTTATGACGTGATCATGCCAAGTTGTCTGTCTCAAAAATACGATGCCTCAGGGTAGAGCAAAGTCTTTCAAGTTCTCTCCTCTGGAATAGAAATTAGTTGTCTAGTTTAAAGAGATGTTATCTCATGCTACGTTAAGGAAGAAGCCATACACTCCTTTCAACTCTCTCTATCAGATGTGTGTGTGCATAATTTTTTCTACAGTTTACTTTTATTGCTACCACACTCCAGCATTCATTTTTAGCTCAGGGCAACCACTGTTGTTTCTGAGCTAGCTGTACAAGTGACTGCCAAGTTGGGCAAGAAGCAAGTCAATGTTGCTTTGGCATCATTTGGTTGTAAACATTTTCATTTAACTCTTAGATGAAAAGTAAAAAATACATCAAGAAAGCTGGATACTACCATAACTTACAAGAAACACAAGAAAGGCTCCTTCTTGCCACAATCAGATTCCGGGAACACTGAACACACTTTTTAAAAGTTGATCAGTATAGCAAAGAGACATATCTGAACTCCTATGATGCACCCCAACTAGACATAGCTTTGCAATTACTAGGCTATTTGCTTCTCATTTCAATACATATTGCCAAAAATCTATTTTGAACTTCAGATTGCAAACCATCCCCCTTTAAAAACAAAATTTAAAAAAAATTAAAAAATCAAGGTTTTGGTAACTAATTCATTCTCTCACATCCCAGATTTTGTGACTAATTTCTTGCTTCCCCCCCCCTTCCGCCCCCAATGAATTAGCAGCTAACAAACTACTGCATAACCTACTCCTGAATTTCAGTATAAACAACATCCAGCAGCTAGCGATTTTCTTCCTTGACAATCCATTCACGTTTGTAAGATCTAAACCTAGTTCAAGGAGTCATCATGTCACACACTTAATCAAAGTTTCTGAAATTTTGGCTAGTCTTCAGAAATTTTTGAACGTGTAGTACAAGAATTGTTGCATCAGAACAAGATCCAGAGCATGGTTTGAGGCAGAATATGACAGAATAAGCACATTATGTTTTACACATTCACCTGTATTCTCCTAACAAATAAAAGAAAACATTAACTTTACTTAATCTGTTCATCTCAAAAAACTCCATGCATTTCTCTATACTGACAGAACTTGCTCTGAGGAACTGCTATTTAAAGACAATATTCAGAAAGGCTCTCTAGATCTGGTTTTGGCTTAGTTTCACGTGATCTGCAAAACCTTATAATGTTGCAATGCCTATGTATGTTAGGTAGGGAACAGGATTCATTATCCAAGTCCAGAATAAAGACCAATCTATCCCTAAGAGATAAAAGAGATCAAGTGAGGTAGGGCAGATAAAGAACAAGAAAAATGTTGAAAGCACAGATTGGTCCACCACTACATGAAACCCCACCGATGCTTGCTACATTTCACAAGAATATTTAAGAAAGGATATGAAAACCAAAAAGTGACTTTGGGAATATTTACAGAGAACATCTTCCAAATGTGTGAGGTAGTACAGTAGAAATAAAAAATTTATTTGAAATCTTAATAAGCTGCTATGGAGTACTGCATCTTAACCAACCAAACACAGTAAGCTTTTGTAGTAACTAACAGTAAGATTGAAAGAACAATAAGAAACCAGTAGATCAAGGTGTAATTTGCTCTTTAGTGCTATTAAGATCTCCTTTTTTAATGGTACAAACTTTATGAACTGGAAAATCAGATTTCAACTGTTCTTTTGTTAGAAGTAATTGATACATTGTGTGATTGCTTACAATAACAAGAGATCACCTATCAGTGATGCTCTAAAGCAGGTCTGTAAAGCATATGACTCACTGATGGGGCAGGCTAAAGAACTCATTTTACTGACCTCTCTTTCCTCACCAGAGCATATTACTGGCATGCTGCCAACCACTACAAGGTCCAAAAGTGCACCCAGCACTTAAAAAAAAATGAGAGCTCTAGCTAGACATCACGTATCGAATGCCTGAGCAGCTAAAAAAGCACTAATAGCTATAGCTACTGATTCTGCTATTCCTAATTCTGCATGGCCTGCAAAGGCTCCAGACTGAAACACCTTTTCAAACGAGAACATTTAGGAAAAAAGAAAAATCAGGCTTGGTGAATGGAAGATAAGAAAATTACAGTTTTTCAAAAAAAAGTGGCTATATACAGACTAGTGATATGGCAGCATTAGGCAGCATTGGTCTGAGGACTTCAGCTGGCAGTTATCAGCCGATCAATGGTAACTGCTTCACCCCAAGAATGTGCGCACTGAAAACTTCTCTACTACTTGTTGCACTGTAATCACCACATTATCAAGTGATCAGCAGTGGCGTCACTATACACACTGTTGTTTGGGGGGAGGAAGAAGAAAAGGGAGTACGAAGAATCTACACATTGCAACTGCCATGCATTAGGAGTTCAGGAGTAGGAATCGTGTGACCCCACAGCAGGCAGAGCAGTAATGGTAAGTCACAGGCAGACCACAGCGAAATCAGTTGAGAAGATGTGGTAAGAAGCTGCAATTCTGTTCTGAAGTAGTAACAAGATGTACAACAGAACTGAAGAAGCAGGAAAATAGGATTCTTTAGCATAGGAAGCATGGCTTAAAAAAATTTGAAGACAAATCTTACTCACCTGTGTGAATTATATACTCTGCATACATCAGCTACCTCCAACAGTAAGTGACCAAAAATTTGGTGGTGAAATGAGTAAATGAGAACAGAATCATGCAGTGCGGACATTACATTTTTTTGCTGTACTGCATACACTGGTAGATTGGGTGGAGGAGGTGGTGGTAATATAAGAGATACATAGCGCATTTTAGTACAGTATTTGTTTTGATAAAATGATCACCTAAAATAACTTGCTGGCATTAATTTGCCACTCCTATATCCAATAACAAATTAGAATCTGGTAATTAAATTCCCTAATTTGGTTGCATTCTGCAATGGTAGGAAGTCCCTTAATTGGAACAAGAAGCATTTTCCTTTAACTTTCCATTACCTGTGGAACTGCAAAAAAATACAATGTGTACTTTTAAATGGCAGTAAGGCCAGCTGCTTACTAAGAGGGAAACTATGTAAAAAAAAACCACAAAAGCGCAGTTTTTATGGCAACTACTCCTGAATCTCAAACCAATTCTTGCTCTGTTTTACTGTCTGGACTATGATTTATGTGCTAGCAGGTAAAAAGACTTTGCTCTGTAAGCCAGATGACCAGATGCAGGTTTAAGTGCAAAAGTCTCACCAATACATTTGTTTTATCAAAAGCATCATTTTACAAGATATCTCCTAGAGGTAAATGAAGGCCAATTCAAATTTAACAGTGGAAGAACAAGTACATACTTTGCCTGTCATGTCAACATGTTTATATTAACTGCATCTGAACCCTCTACACCAGCAGTGCCTTCATGAAACTACCACAGTTGCCAGTGCAGCTGCATTAGCAAATACATACATACAGCCCTTGGATGTGTTTTAATTCTAGTTTAGTCTCTTCAAACAGTTGTTGTTGAAACCATAATACCACTTTTGATAAATGTGAATCTGTCTGCTGAAAATAAAATCCCATACTCTTGCACTGAGCACAAGAGTCCTTTCAACCACCTCTAAACCTAGATAAAACACTTTGGAGGGTGGTACTTAGAAGTAGAGCCATAATACATCTTATTTCCTGACACACTTATTCAGCTGATGGTACCTAAGCAAGCACCTCATTCCAGAGGCCATAGTCAACTAGTTAAACAAGTAGCTGAAGTCATTAGCACACCTGCTACCTAGAATACATGATGGTATGGCCATAGATTTTAGAGTACAACTTCTTGCAATGCCTTTACAGGCACTGTAAAAGTGATAGTCAATTCTCAGTTCTGGGATAGGACCACTTTTATGCTCTGCATCTGCACAGAACCAAGGACAGTGATATGAAACCCACACTAGAGCTCCCAGTTTCACTGCAAATACAACGGAAGTTTCCAAGACATCTTAGACCTGCTGCAACAACTTCCCAAGTCCTCCAAGAAAATAGTTGTACTAATAAATTTTTCACAAGAACATGCTAGAAATATTTGATCTCATCCACAGGCATTCTAGCAACTCTGTGGCACGATGAATAGAAAGAATCATCCTAGAATGAATAAGGGTATAATGGCAAAATAAGAATCAGAAGCTCCAATTACAGAAAGCTGATATTAACCATAGGCAGACTAAGTGTGTTCTAGTCTTTCTTTCTGGACTTGTACCACTATGAAAAGCGCAAGAGTCATACTCTAATTTACCAGCACTAACAGTAGCATCTAGAATATGCTTGCATACATAGCAAGATGACTTAATAGCTCAGTACCACCAAAAGAGAATATTCCTATCTTCCCTTCTCCTGAGAAACTGTTCTTTGTGCTTACCCTATCCTGGGCTCCTCTTTTCATTAAGGTCCTCCAAGACCATTAAATTCAGCTTTATTTACTAAAACAGCAGGAAGTAAATCCAACAAAAAATAGTTTCCTGCCATTTTGGTGAGTTAGTCAACTTAACAGAACTGTTCAAGTGCCAGAGTCAGTGCACGGGAGGAGACCCAGACAGCACAGCCATCAACAGGAAAGGGAAGAAAGAAGGAAGAAAAGCTCCTTCCTTTAGCAGGAGCAACAAGCTGTTAGAAATGGCACAACTGGTCATGAAATTCAAGCCTGAGATAATGTCATAATTCTTCCCTTTTCTTGATCCTTCACCCAGCTGATTCAAAAGAAGTAACAAACACATTAAAGCACATGCACACAAAAATTTACCATCTGACTCTCTCTCTCCACCAAAACTTCTTAGCGTTAAACATACACGGTTACCTAGACGCCCTTCAAGTTTCAAGAACAAAGTCGTAAAGGACGAACTGAGTCACTGTGTTCTATAACTCACAAAGCCAGGCGACCATGCCACAGCACCACATCAGATCGTATTATTAAAAAAAAAAAAAGGGAAAAAGTAATTCATTTGCGAAAACAGCTATTTAAGTTTGTTTACTTCAAAATTAAAGTCTCTGAAGTTCAAGTTTTTGATTTGTCAGCTTTGCAACTGACTGGGTTTTGAAAACACCAGTTTTACGTGCAGTTCTCATTAGATAACACAATGCTCCAGTGTTTGCACTCTTCTGCAAATGGTACGCTCTTCCAAAATATATATATTTAAGAGCAAATTTAACTTGTGTGTTCAACAAAAGCGTACAGATAACGACACCTACGTGAAGTCTGCGTATGCTGTAGGCATCTTACACTGCTGTATCTCTTACCTTCAAGAAAAAACGGTACATAGTTTTAGTTCATTATGTTGTGCTCTACAGAATTATTGCACTAGAAACGTTAAGAAAAACGCCTCCTCGGAACTGTGTTGTTTTTACGTAGGCATTTAGGAGTACTCTGCTTGCACGCCAGACTGACTTTTTGCACTCTTTTGCTGGAATAAGGCCTCCAGAAGAAAAATTAAAAATAAATAAATAAATAAATCAACAGAGGAAGATGGGATTTCATTGACACAACCACGATCTTGAAGCAAGGGCAGGCGAGTCTTTGAAAAGCTAGTTTTATCTGAAGATGACCAAGTTGTTGCGGGCTGCATGCACACCCTCACGTGCATCCCGTAGCTAACTGCTGGTTTCGTGCGGGGGCCAGCGTTACACCCCCCCACGCCCGCCCCGAGAGGGGACGGCGAGCACGCTCGCAGGCGGTGCGGCTTAGGCCACGCCGCCGGCGGGGAGGGCTGCTCGCCCCGCTCCCAGCGGCGATGCTGCGGGAACCGCCGAGCGCGGCCCCTTCCCGGCGCCCCCCAGACAAAGAGTGCTGCTGCTGCGGCGGCGGGCCTGAGGGGGGGGGACGCGACCCCGGCGGGCGCATTCCTCCTGCTGGAGGACGGCTCTCGGCGGCGAGGAGGGCGCCTTCCTCCTCCTCCTCCTCCCCCCGGCGCCGGGACGGGGACAAAGGAGGAGCGGGAGGGCTGCGGAGCCCGGCCGCGGGGCTCTCTCCGGCGGCTCCTGCCCCGCCGGGGAGGGCTTCGCTGCCCCGCAGCCCGCCCTGCGCGGCGGGAGCCCCGCCGCCTCCCCGGGCACCGCCGCCCGGCCCTGCGCCGAGGCGGGCGCTGGGGGAGAAGAGGGGCGAGAACAAGTGCCCGCGCGGAGCCGGGCGGCGGGGCCGCCCGCCTCAAGGTGACACCCGCGGCCTCCCCCGCGCCCCGGCTGCCTCCTCACCTGGCACCTGCAGACGATGTCGGCGTCCTGCGCCAGCAGGTCCACCACCTTGCCTTTGCCCTCGTCGCCCCACTGGGCCCCCAGCACGACGGTCACCTTGTTGCCGGGGAGGCGGGCGGCGCACTCGCCGTTGGGGATGGCGGGCGCCGGGGCGCCATGCTCCGCCATGGCTCGCGCTGCCCGCTCCGGCTCCGCTCCAGGCACATGCGGCAGCGCGCGGCGGCTCCGCTCCCCCCACCCCCGCCTCCGCCTCCTCCCGGGCGGGCGGTGGTGCCGCTGCCGCGTCCAGGTGCCA
>NW_010972598.1:1013969-1057951 GCF_000737465.1 Haliaeetus leucocephalus | reverse complement strand
GCTTCTGTGCGTCGGGTCTGGCCTCGGCTCGATGTATGCGGCCTGGGGTTTGGTGGCCACAGGTCCCGTGTCCGTTCGCCAGAGCTGGCTGTCTGGGAGGCAGCAGCAGCCCGCGGCCTGACGTGCTACAGGTGTCCCCGCACCGCTCCTGAACAGAGCGGGAGTCTCTGGTCCCTGCCAGCCCGGAGGGTCTCGGTCTGGTGCGGCTCCCCGTTCCCCCTCACGTTACATCTGCTGTGGGCAAGGCCTGCCTGTCACGGATGTCAGGCCTGCTGGCGTGGGTTTGCAGTATATCACAGCTTTGCCTATATGGTTAGTTTTGCTGACTTATCATTAAGAATGTAATCTAGGGTTTGTAGAAGCAGGGGCTAAATGTAAGAGGCCATTTTCTCCAGAGACACCGGAACACGGCCCCAGGCTTATTCACGAGTTAAAAAAATAATGGAAAAAACCCATAGCAGAGAAATGCCTTCATCATGCATACTTGAGGGTTTACATGTGGAACTGATGTCTCAGTGGCTGTTTTCATTCTTTCCTGCCTCACAGAATCAACACCCCTGGGGGAAGATTTTTTTTCTATTAAAAAGACGTAAGTCTGAATGACGTAATTATTGCTAAGACAGCTATTCAAAAACCTGACTCACTAAGCAGTCACAATCTGCAGCTGTCTGGCAAGTCATAGAGTTTGATATTAGTTGCTTCTTTGCTCCTTCAGGTTTACTTTAACCAAGAATTTGAGGATCTATAAAAGCCACTGGAGAAAAGGTTGTGTCTTGCAAAGCTGGGAAGGTACATAACAGAAAATTAAATACGGACTTGACAGAGAACATTTAAAAAAAAATAATGCAAATATCTGAATCCTGAATGTCACTGCAAAGAGATGCTATGACAAAGTAGTCGGTTCAGTACAGAGATGTTCAGCAATTACAAATGATACAAGGCAATTGCCTGTATACACTTCAAAGAGCAAATAGTTCCTTAAACATTCAGTGTAGTCCATAGTATTAATATTTTCGTCTGCTTGTGCTAGAAAAAAAAACCAGCCATGATTTCTGTATTGCTGCACAGAGCTTGTGGGAAGTCACTAAAAGCCACAAGGAACTGCTGAAGTCAGTTTCTCCAGTCTTGCTGACGCAATGGCAAACTTTGTTTTAGTGCACTCACTTCTGAGGCCATAGATCATCTCATGACTCCCCAAACAATGGTCCAGATTAATGTTTCAGGATATGGTTTTCCAGTATAGCTGAATTGTATTAACATCTCACTGTTGCCAACACAAATATTCCCTCAAATCTCAGAATAAATTTGAGCCTGTCATGGTAGTGTCCTAACAGTGTGGTATTAGTGTAATGCCACTTTCCAAAGAGGTCTCAGGCATACGAATCCATTGTTCTGCTATTTGGTGTTGAAGAGTTTTGAGATTTATGTTTTGGTTATGTTTTCTTGGTAGGTGTAGAACCAGTGAAGAAAACTATGAACTCTTCACTTCCAGAAAACCTGTAAGTATTTAATTAAGATCAAGCTAATCAATACTGATTGGTACTGCAAGGTTTAGAATTTTTATTTAATACATGGTCTCAGGGGTCTGTCATTCCTCCACCCCCTTTTCTTTGTCAACTAAATGGAAGCTTTCATTCTAATACTGTAAAACATATTAAATACTCTTTATTGGCATGATTCACTAACTGTATTTATAGTATAGTTCTAAAACATGGTAACTCTTGACTAAAGTACAAACACAGCTGGTGTCTAATGCCCCTTGTCAAAAACAGGCGTTTGCTGTAGTATAAGAGCTTAGAATAAAACTGTGCAGAAACTCCCAATTGCACTTATTTCAGTTCATTTAGTATAAGCAAGAAAACCAGCGAGAACATGCAATGTTACTGTACTGTTTTTTTCCTCTAACATTTGTGGACTATATTAACTTGGTTTGCTATTTGGGCAAGCTGAATCTGCTCTGTGAGAGGTCAGGTGGGCATTTAGAGGTGGCACAAAGTGGCAAGAGTTTATGTTCAAGGAATGAAGGAATGTGGCTGCCTTTTCTGGCATTTGCAAGCTGGTGTACAGGATTGACTTTGTAAAACTGAACCCATGGTAGAAGTTTATACTGATAAAGTTTAGGTTGTATTGTCTTCTGAATTGTTCAATGTTAGTGACTGGATATGAAGAACTGAGGCAGTTACATTCATAACAAATTTCACTCTAATTTGGGTATATTCAGGCTTTTCATATGACTGCGTTTCCTGCCTCCCAATAAACTGCAGGAGACTCATACAGGAATTTTTAATAGATAAACACTGAACGGAAGCAGTGCGAGATCTGCATTTCATTCAGATGTGTTGAAGAGATACGCAGAATTGTTACATCTATATGTTTTCAATTATTCTGATGAAGTATCCCACATATTCTGATCATGTATTTTAAAAAAATTGACACACAAAGTAGTTTAGAGGAGAATTTTGATAAGAACTTCAGTAGTTCAGAAAATCAAGGGTGACCATGAATGAAGGGAAAATGCTGTAACAAGAAGGTAAACTGGACTATTAGCTAATGCTCAGCATGGCTGATGGGTCATGGAGTGCTATTTCTTTCTCCTTATTAATACTTCTTGATTGTGTTGAAGGATGACTGAACAATGTTAATACTTTTCTGGTACTGTTTTTCCTAGTGTAAGCAATTTCTGAGTTTCAGGGGAAGTATGCGATGAAGAAATAGCCCTTGGCAATGAAAATGTCAGGGCACGTGGTCCATGGTTGAGTTTTCTGTTAAATTGGTTTTACCTGTGACAATGATGAAATACTCAGATACTTTACACTGAGGTCTTATCTACACTAGAACAGTGGTTGCAGAAAAGTGGTCTGTGGGCCATGGTTAGCTAATCTGCAGGTGTCCTACAGAACTGTGTTATTTAAATTTGTCACATTTATCTCATTAAAACATTCAGTAAAAGGTAAGTTAATTTTACTTCCTGATTATTTACAGCATCTTTAGAGTATTTTCCTGTTTTAATTGAATGTTAAGATGTACAGTGGCTCACAAAAAATGTAGGGTGTTTAGTGCCATGGTCAAAAAAAGTCTAAGAATCACTGTGCCAGACACAATTGGCAACTTTAGCACTTCAAACTGTCCAGAATGCTGTCAGCTTAGTTTAGGAGGAATAGAAATCATTATACAGTTAGGACATACATAATTTTATTTGAACAGTGTGCTAATGTAATTCATCCCTGCTTGTTGCTTGTTATTACTGTTTTTAAATTAGTTTTTCCAGTTAAAATTTACCCTAATTATTTTTGTTACATTCATTAATCTTTTTATCATGATAAAAACAAGATTAAGAACATTATAAAGTAATATCTGTGTATGTTGTCATGATTGATGTATTTGCACACACTAGCAAGTGTTATCAACTCTTTGATTAGATATTTCTAGAATATGAAGGAACTTCATTTATTGAGTGGGAATTTCCTGATGTATGTACTGCAGAAGATAAAAGGTAAGAGCTTAAAAAATCATACACATCACAATAGCAAGATTTTGAATTCAGTGAGAGAAAAGTTAAGATAATACTGGATACTTTTGAAATTTCATGGGCAGTTTACAGAAGCGTGTTTTTTACATGCAAGTGTAAATAAGGTAGCAGCTGACAAAAGTGGAGATAAGCAGGAAAATAAAATTCTGTTGTTGAAAAGTTGTAAAGCTAAATCCTTTCCTTGGAAATGAGATTTGTAAATTATGATTTGCAAAGACAACTATTTTATGTAATAATACAAAAAAAAAGAGAGTAAAAAAATTTTAAGTGTGTTCTTCAGATCTGCATATTCTCTTCTCTGAAAGAACAGCAAACGAATTGTTGTCTTTGCAGAGCAGAAATGAAATGGAATTTTTTGTATGTATGGTACTGTAATTTAAATATTTACCTATAATATGTTAAATACGAAAATGGACATATATGATACAAGTTAGCTCTTATTACAGTGTTCCCCCCTCCCCCAGAATTTCATTGCTTCTTCTGATCCAAGCAGCAGCTTACTCTCCAAGGCAGGTGTGAATACGTTCCCTGTTCCTTAGTGTTATAATATGTTAAGTGTGTACAAAGATACTGTGTTATGTCTTGGTCTTAGCCTTTGACAGCATCAGCCATTGAAAGTTTAATAGAATGCATGTGTGATAGATATTGGGTGATTCATATTTTGCAGGACTTTATAGATTTATAAATTTCTCAGAATATGTCTCAGTTGGGGAGAATGAAGCACTGTGTAAGGGAAACAAACAAACAAAAAAACCTGCTAATAAATGGATGAATCCTTTTTGTTGTTTTTGTTCATTAAAACAGGATGCCAAATATCATACAATATTTGACTAAGAAAGATCTTGAATTGGCTGAAAGCTTTTCCTTTTTCCTAGGTCTGGTTTTTGGTTAGAATTGTTCCCTCATCCAGGTCACTGCAAAAGTGTCAGCTCAAGGGAGGGGAGCACAGTAGCCCTGGTTTGCATCAGTTTTATCTGTTTGAAAACAGCACCCTGAGTTCACCATCTCTTGAAAGTGCCACAAGGGCTGTGGATGAGAGCTGCTGCACCAAAGAAGATTGTATTTGGTTGTCAAATATAGGTTAGAATAAAGGTTTTTGTCTGTGTTAACCTGTAACCCATAATACCCGAGTCCTGATAAATCCTTAATTTGTTTTGCTACTAGTCCTATCTGACGTTTTGGAACAAGATAGGATGAGACTAAACTGGTGAATGGGGTGAAGTGTGACCTTCAAGGCAGGTGACCAGGATGTGCAGGCCTCTAGAATGACCCATACCACATTCTTAGAGAGCTCAGGGGCTGGGAAGTGTGCCCTGCCAGTTGTCTGTCATTAAGGGGCTTGTTTATGTAGCTGTTGAGAGACAGTCAACTTCTAGTTCCCCAAAGTGTCACTGATACTGTACAGTAGCTGGGCTGTCTCACATACATGTAAGAAAAAACTTGAGCCAAAAGCTTAATGAATATTTTACATGCTTTTAGGCTCAAGTTTCTCTCACATTCTTCTTTCTTTTTTTTTCCTTTTAAATTTTGTCCAATGTGCTTAGAAATAATGCCCTAAAACTCTAAACATTCAGTCTTAGAGATGTAGATTGTCTGTCACTGGAGTGCTGAACTGCTAGATTGTATTCTCTGTTTAATAGAAGTGTGGGGTTCTTCTCTTGCACAAACTTATGAAGCGGACCCTGAAATCCTAAATTTTCAAGATTTACTCTAGTAGATTCTCAGATGCATGTATCTCATGTTAACTAATGTTAAACATTTGTGCTACGGGTCGTGTTTATTTTTAAAATAATTTTAGTTCACCAAAACCAACACTAAACTGTCCATTTGCTGGGACTTACAGAGTAAAACCAATAGTAAAGGCTGAGGTAAGCTGTGAAAATAAATTGTGAGAAAATTAACTGTGGTCTGATCATTGTGTCATTGTGTACTTGGTGATGGTTTGGATGCTGGTGCCTCACAGCACCCATAGTCTGTTGTGAAATAGAGCTCCAGAATTGAATATGCTATTTACAAATAACCTGTCTTTATCTCTAAGGGTTGTGAAGGAAAACTTCCAAGTAAGAACACAGTTTAACTAGTGTAGAGGTGGTTCATTTGCTTGCAAGATGAATCAATGAATTCTGAGATTTCTGATAGCATCTTTTATTTTATTGAACTACTAAATATTTTACACTTACCCCTTTAAGCTCCAGTTACTCTGCTTGCTCTACAGACCTATCTGCATCCCTTATCTTCTCTGGGGACAAAAGGCAGCTGCTTATATACAGCTGCAGAAGAACTCAGCTTTCTCACAGTAGTTTTGTAATGACTATTGAGTGCTTTTATACCAAATTCTATAGTATGATTAAAGATTAAAAAATGTATGGGACAATATTAACAGATTTTAATCTTACATTAAATGAGAGATAAGAAAACATTGTGCAGACATTATTAATTTTCTTACTAAGTTCATCAGAACTCTTGATTCTTAAATAGGTTTGTAATAATAGTATTTCCTGCCTGTTACACTGGAACAGCACAGCTTATGTGGATGTTGTCGCAGATTTCTACCATGTTTACAAAAAAACCACCTTGACTTACTAGGATTTTTTCAGTATTTTGTAAAGAATGTAATTGGTGTTTTGGTATCTGAACTGTAATTGGTTTTGGATCTGAAGAAGCTCATGCTGAATCCTTATTGTGATCACTGACTAGAAGGAACTATAGTGTCTTTTAAAGGTATTAAGGAAGTTTGTAATATCATGTTGAATCCCTGTTCATTAGATAAGACTGTTACAAAGAAGTGAATAGTATTGGGTCTATGTCCCCATTTACACCGCCATTTAAGGTGGCACAAAAACATGTGTAAACTGCATAAATGCAGTGCATTCTATGCAGAAAGGATCTAATATACAGGCATTTAAAACAAAACAAAACAAATACATTTCATGTAAGAAACCTCTCTTAATTTAGTATTTTCTCTTAGTGGATGGGGTTGCTGCCACTTATTTCATGAACATCAAAACCAATTGTTGCCTATGTGTTCGTGTTCTCTAACTCTCTCCTTCTCCTATGAGCCTTTCCCACTGCAAAACCCTACTTCTCTCCTATTTATGTTTCACCTCACCCTTTCTATCTAAATAATCCTAAATTCTACCCATGTGTTCAAGCTCTCTTGTCGCCTTTAATATTTCGATTTCCTACCAGTATCTCTTGAGCTATTCCAGAATAGCTTCAGCTGTTCGAGTTTTCAACTACTGGTTGAACAAGAGGTAGCAAGTGCTGGGATGAGTTGTAACCTACATATGTGATTATTGACCAAGGCTTTAGGACCTGGAGTCTCCAAGCATGCTTGCGTGTTTGTAAATAGTCTTACTGAATTCAATTGGACTATTCATAAATCAAAGCTTTTTCTGTAAGTAATAAAGCATTATGTAGATGTATATATTGATACAAGTAAAACACAAACCAGTAGCACTAGGAAGAACAGTGTATCAAAGCAAAACATGTTTCTGTCTTCTACACATTTGACGGTAAAGAATGGTATTTGCTGGCTTCTGATCATTCTAATTGTTTCATGTGGTGTGTGACAGCAGCTTCACAAACAGACAGGTAAGGGTTTTTTTCTATGTGAATATGTTTGGAAATATATAATAGTAACATTTTCTAACAGGGATGGTATTAATGATCTATGTGAATAAATGAAAAACCTGACAGTTTGGAATTTATGATTTTTGCATAATGTTGGATGTTGTATGTATATATATGTATGGGTCAAATTAAGAACTGCTTTGTTTGCATATTGAATTAAAATCCATAGAACATGAAAAGAGGAGCTTTTGTACTTAGTACAGGTCTAAAAATGAAGGATATTGACATGTGGATTCAGATGTAGCATGGAACAAAAACGCAGCCAGCCATTGTCCAGGGTAAATCAGTGTTTCAAGACAGAATTATTACAGAAGGCAGCTCATAAGCAATAGATTACAAAGGAAAGAGATGAACTTGGGAGGATGTATGTCTAACAGGTCTGAAGGCTATTGAAGAACATATCTACTGTGGAATGCAGGGGGATTTTGATTGCAAGGGTCAGAAACAAGTATGTTTCTTGGAAAGAGTGAATTTTAGAAATAAAAATGTCTTGGATGCTGTTGCAGGATTCCAAAGAATGCTTGTTAGAAGTGAGAAAAATGAGGCAGAGACTTTATTCTTTTGTCTATGTATGTGTATTTATCCTACTCACTGAAGTAATGATTTATAAACCTTAAAATGTAAGCATGTCTCCCTGCAGACTCTAACATCTCTGAAGAAGGCTATGTCAGAGTGAAGTTGCAGCTAAAAAAACCTCTGCTCAAACAAATAGGAATTAAAAATAATTGAACAGGAGGCGCCACTTGTGTGGAGGCAGAGAGCATGATCGTGAAGTGTGCTAGACAGGCCAAGAAAAAATGAGTAGTGAAGCATAAAAGCACATGTTTTAACATAGTAGGACCAGGCAGGAACCCTAGTGGTTGTCAGTCTGGGAAGCCCTACCAGAGTTATGATCACCTTATACTTGGAAGCACTAGGAAAGTCATGAGACTACTGAAAAAGTTTTGTAGATTTCCTGAATAAAACCAGTAGTTTTTAGGTGAAAACAGTAACTTGTATTCTGCTCCTATCATCCATGGAGTTTGCCAGTATTTGGCTTGCTTTATTTATTTAGGAGGAAATCTACATCTACAATACTAGTCAGGAATATTTTTAATTGCATACTTTTGCTCACAAAATAGGTGTACAAAGTCCTGTTTTTCTGAACATAATAGAAATAAACAGCAGTAGCTTTCTTTTTCACAGTTTTTGAACCCCTCTGAAAACTCCTGTGTAATACAAAGCATCATGTGCTTGCCCTCAAAGCCATGTAACTGTTCTGTTTGTTGTATAGTAGGCTAGTAAGCTCCTTACTCAGATTTTTTTCTGTCAACCCCAGGGTAAACTTTCATGCATGTTTTCTGTTTTGATTAGTGTTAATATTGCCAGCAAATGTCTTCCTCTACTTCCCAGATATTGCTGCAGAAAGGAGCACTTAATTGCTTTTTTGTTTTGTTTTGCTGGAAGGAATGCATTGAGTACAGTTACCAAACTTAAACAAAACGTGATTGACAAGAAGCCAAAGACAGCCTTAATAGCAGCAATCTCTCTTATCCTAGAAGAACCATAGATCAGGCTTTTTTCTTCTACTTCAGTCACACTAGTTAGTATTACTTGCATCTTTGCTTGAAAACTGCAAATTTAGTTTTGTAGTCATATGGATTTTTTTCAGTAAATTTGAAGATAATTGGTAGATTTTTAACATTTTACTTGAGTGGTGATTAAAACATGCTTCCATATTATAAACTCTGATCCTTGTCTACAGCTTCTTTTTTCCACTTGAACTGATGGATGAATTCTTGACCTCTTTAAAAGGCAGTGGATGCTTAGCATTGACTTCATCAGAATTAACATTTCATCCAGGATGTTTAATGGGGTTTGATTTCATGCAATCCTAATTCTATTGTATTTCTGACATCCAAGATACAGCAGTTTCCTTGCCTTTCCCTCGACCTCGGACCTTACCCATTCCAGCTGCAGCAAGAGTGCAGAAGACTCGGAGACCCCAATTCTAACACAAGCAGCACTTTGCTCCCTGTTTTGTCATTACAGAGAGGAGCATGTCTTCCTCATTGGAGAGGGGAGTCTTCTCCTCATATAGGGCACAACACAGGGTCTCCATTGTGCACTCTGATACAGCAGGTATACTTCCTTGCAAACTGATCTTTTTAATCTGATAACTTTCAGAAGACATGCTTTCTTTAAACAGTATGGTTTTTTGGTGAGAGAAAGGTTAGGTTATGAAAAAGCCTATGAAGGATGCTTAGAATGTATTTTTAAATGAGAAACATCAGCAAATATGGATCTGTCTTTAAATATTAAAATATTTATGCAGTGGAACAACCAAAGCCAGTATGCTAAAAACATTATTTTAGACACTGTATACACATCTCATACAAGCAGATTGATTTAAATTGTGTAAAATAGTTTTATTCAGTAGCAAACTTTTTAATGATAATTTAAAGTAATATGTAATTTATTGTTTTTGTAGAACAGATCCACTCTCCATAAGTGAAAGCCAGGTAAATTTAAGTTTGAATGTGTACTTTGGCCTTATATCTTAATTTAGCTCTTCTCAAATTTTTTTTTCTCATTTTTATGGAAAACAATTTTGACACAAATTCAGGCTGAGTAATGTCAGACCAACCTACTATTCGTTTATTTGAATTTGTGTACTTGTTTGAGATTTTTTAAATGTGTGTGGCATACAATGAATCTGATTAAACATTCCATTGGTACAGGAAACTAATATAATCTTGTTTATAAATTTCCTTATTTCATAGCATCTGCCAAATTTAATATAAAGAGATGGTAACATAAATTATTTCCTATCTCACCCCCTCTTTGACTGTGAGAGAGATTGTGGTCATGTGGGGAAATACAAAAACTTTAAATAGTAAAAAAAGTGTCCTTGCTGACAAACTGAATTCATAAGTAGTTTGCAGTCTGCTAAAAATGATTGAACTTCACAGCTGCGGAAGCAAGCTTATATTCTCCCTGTGCAAGTTATTCTACTCAGCCACCTCTGAGCAAGCAGCTGTATGATTACTCAGCTTGCCCTATTCTAAGGATGGATTGCAAAACTTGGCATTTTGATTTGAGTAGATGAATAGGAAACTGCAGGATGCGAACTGTAGGATGTAAACTTGCAGCATGTCAGCTGTTTTATGATAACTGCCTCTGTGCACATCCTTACACCACTATACTTCGTGGTAAAGGTGGTGAGTTTGCCTCACTGAATGATTGCCCCTGCATGTACCATGAGATGGAAATACCAGGCGTTTGCTTTCTTCCTGACTGCAAGAGCAGTATATCAGCGATGTGCCAGTCATGGAAGCATACATGGTGCACATTTAAATGACAGCTTCGTAACATTTCCTTGACAAGAAACAAGTCCTGTTTTGTTTCAGCAGTGAGTAACCCCTCTTCCTTTGCTGCAGCAGAACAGGCTGTATATAGCTGCATAGCCCACAAGAGTGGAGAGAGACTGAGGAAGGATTTCTGAGGGAAGTATGACAGCTTCAGAGGACAAAAAATTCTTCTACATAAATTCTTACTCTTTCTCCCTTTATTTCTGAGAAAGGAGGTGCTGCTTCCCTCAGTTGTTGTTGCCTGTTCACATCAAAAAGAAAGAGTACAATACTAGCTTGCAGCATATGCTTTGCTCAAGTTAATATTGTTATGTTACGTGTTGTCACAAGAAGAAATACTATCACAGTGGTAGAATATTGGTGTTTGTTAAAAAACTATCAACTTGTGTCTCTTTTTTACTTGTTAGAAGTTATTTTTGTGGATATATGATTCTGAAAGTGCAGATGCTTCCGAACTGAACCACACTGCAATTACTCCATCACAAGTACGTTGAAATGATGCCACTTAAGAAAAAAGTTAAAATGCATGTCTTGTGAAAATTTACCAGTTGAAAGTGGAAATGTCTTATTGAAATATACTGCCTGCATACATCTTTACTGATTTCCTTTTACTGTGTTACAGAAAACAAGTTTGCAGGGTTTTCTCTCCTGTTAATACTGCAACAGTAACACAGGTATAAAGAGTGAGGTGAAACCTATTGTCTATTTCATAGAGATAGAATAATTAGCAAGTTTTAGTGATTCAGTCAAATTCTAGTCTTTGTGAAAATTCTATTAAGAAATTGTAACTGGCAGTAATGTGTGACAGTTAAACAGAAGTCTCTTTTCAGATCTCATGCACCTGCATAGCAAACTGTTGCAAAAAGGTTTAAGCAAAAGCATTGTGGAAGTCATGATATGTGATAAACAGGGATGACAATTTACTGGTTTAATTTAGACCTAAAATGTGACAACCTATGTACAAGCTGATCTATACAGATAGTTCTCTGGACTGAATGGAGATTTATTTAAGACATTATCTGACATGGATTAGTTGCAGGGATTAATAGGTACAATAAATTTTGTTAGGAATGGGTTTCTGACCTAAACAAATGGCAGAAAGTGATTAGTCTTTGGTACAGTATCTGACACAAGGCATGCATGCATGGGACCACAATTTATTTTAATATTTGTTATTATTATTATTTTAAGTTGCCATCATTATATCTTTTAATTTTGTAACATTTGTTACTATCTTCAAGATTAAAATGAAACAGAAGAAAAAGGTAGCAATATTAGTTGTATTGTGAAGGCATTTTTGTTGTTAGATAACTAGATGTTAGGAAAGTGGTTTTGTTTTCTGTCTGCTGCTATGGAAAGCATGCAGAGAAAACTGAACTTGGCTCTGACTGTTGTGTATTCTGAAATGTCTAGATTGAGTAAATATGATTTCAATGGTATGTCATTGTTTAAAAATTTATTTTATAATATCAAAGCTTATTACAACTTCAGAATTTCAAAAGAGAAATGTTGTAATAAACAGCTTTACACTAACTGGACAAAGATGTAATTAATAATAACCTTTATTTTACTTAAACAGTGTTCTCAGATACTCAGCAGGCTGGTTTGGAATTTGGGGCAGGAACCTGTTGTTCATACCTATTTGAAAAAAGAAAAGTACTATTCTCAGGAGCATCCAAAATTAGGGTATGGTTTCTGTTGGAGTTTTTTTGTGGACTGCTTTTTAAAATAGCTACACTTGCAACTCTACAAACAGCTGTTGATGAGTAGGGCCATGATGAGAGCTGCTGATGAGAGCTGTTGATGAAAGGCCCATCTCTGAGCCTCTTTTTTCTACTTTGATATAACTTTGTGCTTCAATAATAATTTTGCCATTTTTCCTCTTCTTTGAAGACAGCTTGTCATCTACATGTTTAGCTGCCCTTTGTTTCATTCACCATAGTACTTAAACTTATGCAGGCCTTTCTGTCAATCATAAAAAACTAACTACATGTAATTGTTCTACTTCATATGCACAGAAGCTCATGGAGTAGAAAGCAAGATCAAAAATCACCTAAAATTTTTACTGTAATGAATGATCTTTGAGTCTTAATTGTCAAGTTGTAGGTATCAGCTCAAAGTTCCAACATATCCCCCCATTCAGGTATGCCATTCCTGGAAGTTCAGGACTTGTGTAAGGTGGAGCGTTGAATACCTCATCCTCATTTAGAAAAGAATCTTGGACAGATACCCTTCCTTAGCCTTCTCTAGACTTCTAAGTGGGGGTTGCACATTTTTACTTTATGTGCTATTTCAGGCAGAATTTCAAAAAAGAAGTAAGGTAGCTCAGGCAGAATAACATTCAGATTCAGTTAAACTGCTTCCAGTGTCTCTGCTAGCTTGCTTAGGGTAAAGTTCAGGTATTTGTGCAAAGTACCACATCTTAGACATTTTCTTTCACCTGTTGCTGAAGAATTCAGCATTTTCTGTGAATCAGCAGTGAACTATACCCTTGATAAGCAGTAATAGGGCAATGGCAGTAGTAATATGGTTCTAAACATATGTGATAAAATAATACCAAAAGTATTAATCCTTCTTTTAATGCTTGCTTATATTACAGTCATGCTTTGACTGGAGGTTTGCATGTTCTGTATAGAAAATAGGACAGCAAGGAAGTGGTTGGAAGGTGAGGGAAAAGCAAAAGGGATCCCGGAGCCTCCTCATACTACAGCACCCACCATCAAGTGATGTTCATAGGAGCTTTTTTCTTAGGAACATCATAGGATTCCAAAGGATGAATTATTTTCTTTCTTTTCACAAGCAACTATTGTCAGTTTTCTTATAAATAAATAAAGGGATTGTGGTAAGATTTTGGTGACTCTGGACAGTCACAAAAAAGGCAATTCATGTATCCAGACAAACCTGACATTTGAAGAGCTTCCTGAAGCAGTGCCATCCCCTTCAATTCCTGTTTTTTCTGTGCTGGAGCCCCTGATGAAACTCTTCTGCACTGTTATTTCTAGTATTTTGGACCAGTAAATATTAGAACTAATATAAGGAGTCTGATACTGTCAGTTGCTCTACTTTTATCACTGCTTACTGCATTTTAGGGCAATTACTTCTTTTCCTTTCTAAGAGTATGTAGTATTCACCGTATTTTGCAGTGTGACATGAAAACACAACAGGTCAACAGTGACAAAAATTCACAGTTTTTATTTGATTACGAGTTCATGAGAAAATAGAACTAACCAGTAAATAATAGTGATATGAACATACAGGAGTTATGTGCAGCAAAGGTATTTGTCAACAAGTTTTGTGATCTGTGAAGTTTTATCCTACATAGGCTTTCAGTGAAGCTAATCCAAATATATCAGCTAAATTTTGTCATGGGGTAGTAAGAATGACTCTGGGTTTACATTTTACAAGGGGTTCTCAACTGTAGATATTTCCTGCAGCACATTCACCATCTGACCCTTACCCATTTTACACACTCTCTTAATGCCAATTATAAGAAGTTCACTACTATTCTGTGACTTTACTTGCTTTTTTTAAAGAGTTTACTCTCAACATGTAATTAATGCTATGTATTATACTGCAAGAAATGAGTATGACTTTTAATGGGATATGTAGTATTGTTTATGTAAGTTTGGTTTGCTCTCCCTCAGTCGTTATCCATTGTATCTTTCTATTTTTTCACTAGATGGCAACATAGCAACGCTCCATATCAAAAGTTGCTATAACCAGAGGTGGGCTTTTTCTATCGCATTTTTCACAGCAGAGCTTAAATAATTCACCCCACCCCTCGAAATGGGAACATATGCATTCTGGCAATTTCAGTAAATTGTTTCTTAATGGTGTGAGTCCTTTCTGTCTTATTAACTGCTGCTTTTTTAGACAACTGAAGTGCAGAATAATCAAGTAAGAGAAAATAAAATTGCTTTATAAAAAAAAGTCTTTTTTCTTCCAAATAAGGAAGAGATTCTATTGATTCATCTGAATCATCTCACATATGCTTGGTTATTTTGTGGAAACACCATTTATTGACACCAGTGGCACTTATGTTAGCATCTACAAGAACAGAATTTGCATCATTTTTGCCTTTCCAAATATTTCATTTACTGAGATAAGTCTGGAAGTTAATACATCTGTTGATAGAAAAACACTGAAGTAAGTTTGTAGTGAAACAACTTGTATCCAATAATCATATGCAAGAGTGTCCTTAGCATCCCTCTTCAGAGCACTGAGCCCGTAGACTAATTCAAATTCTAGTCAGACTGGACAGGATGCTTATCACTAGACAAGGTATGAAAACTGAAATTTCAAACTCTGTTTCTCAGGAGACATATTTTCCAGTGAAATGAGAGAAAAAGAAACAAGACCAGTCTTAACTGAGCTACCAGCTTCTTTTGCTTTTGGAACCTTGGACAGACTCAACAGTTTTGCTCAGTATTTGGTAAACAGTGAGAGGCTCTTCGGCTTCTTAGGTCTCTGAAAATCAGCAGCAGCTTCTCGGGAAACAAAACAGTTTGTAAGAATAGGAATAGATTCTGTTCTGCATGACATTTTCTCCAGAAGCCTAAACTAGAAAGCTTATATTCCTCCCAGGTCTACTTTGTACTGAGCTGAATTTTTCAATTTTTAAGTTTCGGTCAGCCCTGCTATATCCTGATGTAGTGAAACAGAACTGTTTGGGCCTTGATATTTGAACAAGTTATCTTCTTCAGAGATGCCGGCCTTTTGCACCCCATCAGATCCATTATTATCCTTTGTATTTAATGAATGAGTCATATTATGCCAACTGAAGTTAGGGAATTAATATTGGAAAGCTCTGCAGCTACTATTAATTTGAAAAGTAACAAAAATCATTTCTCTGTCTTGATTAGCTTGCATTATCCACACTCTGTTTCCTGGGAGTGTTTGTCAAGGAAACCATTTAAGTTTCCAACTCACTCCAGACTTGATGTGTTGGAGCTACTAGAGCTGTGTTCATATCAATGTATATCCTAATAAAGTGACAGTATGCTATGTACCTAAAACTGGAGGACCACACAGATTGTTGATCTCTGTAAGGAATCCATCGATGAATGGATTAGTAAAATTAATTAATAATTCTATGGAATACACTGAGCATGGGCAAGTGAAGCATATAAGCATAAGGATATAGAATTACATCATGTGATTTGTTATTTTTTGTAGGATTATCTATGTTAGTTGCTCACCAAGCATACTAATATTTCTGCTTTCAGTGCTTAGAATATCTGCATTAGGGATGCATGTGTAACTGTCAATGTGATGCACGCACACACACAGACACACACTGTAAGAAGCTAAGAATTCTTCTTCCCAAAGACTTAGAAATTCCCAAGATTCATTACTATTTCTGTTGTCATGTTTGCTAGTCTGCATGATTTACAATAAGCCTATTCCTGCACATAGGTTATCTCTTTTCAGCCCCATTTTCTCTTACTGCTTATCAGCACAACTCTTGCTGAATTATCAGTGGCCCTGATCATCATCTGCAACGTGGCTTGGTATTAGTTTCTGTTAATCCAATTTCTTCTCCACATTCCAAGTAGCTCAAAGGAGGTTGTGGGAAGGATGGGGAGAACGTGTCCTCAGTAATAGTGAAAGTTGTATTACTCCATGGAGTTACAATGTTACAACCATTAATTTTTAACTCCAGATACTATCTTCTCAGCCAGATCTTTCAGTCATGTACAGTTCTCAGACAGCACTGAGATAGGAATATGCCTGGTTTGGTAAATTTAGAAGTTAAAGTCCAACTGCAGGCAAATTTTGATCTTTTTCTCCATGATTTCTTTTCATCATCTGTCTTCTGGAATTAAAACAGAAGTTGGAAATAATTTTGCACCACTGAAGGTGCAGTTCTTCTAAGAATGTGACATTAATCATGTAGTTGAATTTCTTTCAGTCAGTTCAACTGACTGAAGTTTTCAAGTCTGTCTGTTGTTTCTTCCATTTCAAGATTATGAACAGTCGATATACCTGCAATATCTGATGACATCATGGCAAAAATACATGGAAAGCCAACAGTATTTCAGCAATGCTTTGTTCTAGATACTCCTATAATTCCAAGACCCAAACAATCACTTCCTAGCAAGGAAAATTACATCTCACTCTGTTTCCCCCAAAATAGCAACCTCTCCCTTAAATGGTCTGCATGTTTTCCAACAACAAGCAGTTTTACTATCAAATTTCGGAACGTGCTATACAAATTATGGATTCAACACTTACATAGAAATAAAAGTTCCCTCAGATGCTTTGACCCAAGGCCTAAATAACAATGTAACTGATGTGGCTCTAACACATAATGGAATCATATTTTTAATAAATGGTACTTTTTATAAACAAGAAGCTAATATTATTTTTTTAAACTTGGAGTAGAACACAAGCTTCCTGAAAGTGAAATAACTGCAATACATTCAAGACATTGGTGTTCATCTGTCTATCCAGTGCAGGTGGCTTATCTGTAGTTCTCATTTGACATTTAAGATACAGATTGTCTTCATTAAATGTCTGGATGAATCTATTTTAGATCTACTTTGCATTGATGTAATGCTGGGTTTAGAATTAGAAATGACCAGACAGCAACAAGTTTATTTAAAGAACGTTTTGAAATAAGGTCTGCACATTGTCTGTGGCTCTCACTGCATGAGCTCATGCAGCCATATGAAATAATTTTTAGGATCACAGCTTAAATTTGTAAATGCATTTCAGTGAAGCTCTCCTAATTACATTAGCTGAAAATGTATCCCAAAACATCTTGATTTCTTAGTGTACATCCTGGATATAAACTTTAAGAGAAGTTACTATTTATCTAATTGCCATTTTTTTTAACAGGGTGGAAAACAATTAAGTACTTTGGCAGCATGGACATCTTCTGAGGTTTATCTTGGATATAATGAAACATCTAATAACACAGGCGATACAGCAAACTTTGTGAAGTTATTAGATTTTCCAAACACTGCTTCTTTATCTGGAGAGGCTGTTAGCTATGACCCAGTCCCATCTGAAATTACATTGTTGCTGATCTGCAGTGGCTGCAGCTCCTCCAGACTTTTTTTTCTGGCAGTTTATAATGAAGACAGACAATCTGGGGGCTTAAGAAATTTTTACTTACCTGTTCCTTACAGTTCTGTTGAGGATGATATACATAAATGCAGCATTATCATCTGGGCTGCTGCAAGATGACGTGAGTGTTTACTACACTTAGAAAAGCAACACAACTAATGGATATTTTCAAATATCTGGATCAAAACTTTCTCCATCAGAAATGTCACATGGCAGCATTACTCACCAGATTATTCTTGGATAAGTATACTATATTTTAAGTACTTATTAAGTATTTTTTTTAATTAAGTGGTAAAGTAAAAGAAATTTCAAGTAAGAGATCATTGAAGATACCTTTTTGTAAATGACAGTAGTAGAATAATACTTATTCATTTCATTGGTCTGTCAAGAGTGAAAATTATTATTTTTAGATGGACAGACATACCATGAAGAGAGTTTGCAAACTAGTTATTTATTCTTCAGGTATTGTTAACCTCCATCCATATCAGTATGATTCTAACCTGCACTCCCTATTCAGTATGATTCTAATGTGAAAACTCTGGCTTTCATCCTTAGCATTTGTTACAGGAAGTTAACTTGATGGTTTTTGTCCAATTCTGTTTGACTAGGAGTTTAATGGCATGATAGCTCTCAAGAGAAGGTGACTGAAGTATTACAACTTTTTCAGTACATCAAAGAGAGATTATTTTACAACCTTCTAACTTTAAGGCACTCGCTTTCAGATTATAATCACAGCATCATATTGAAAATACCTGGAATTCCCAAGTAGAACACAAGTGTTATTAAGAAAAGTCCTTTTATTCATTATTGCAGCCTCAGGAAACCCCATCAAGTCTTTTCCCAAGGTATTTGCTAATCTTTAGTTGGCTGTTAAAGGATAATTCAACTAAGCAGGTACCATTTGCTCTACAGACAATGGTATGTCTTTTTTACTACTTGAGTCACCTGGTAACTGTACCAAAGTCTAATCTGAGTCCATCTCTATGAAGTTTGGAGTTCAGTGGAGCAGTGCTGGACACTACTACAGCCATATCCTACAAAATTGTTCATGAAACTTGAGAGATCTTATTCTACGGTTTTGAGCTGTTGTTCTAATCAAAAACCCTTCTGAGTGTGCAGGATCATATGGAAAAGCTCTCTCAGGCAAAATTAGCCAGCTCCAAAGGCCACAATAAATTTCATTGGGACAAAGCTTGCAAGATGAAGCTATCAGGCTTACTGGACGCTCACTCTTACCTACTGATGCATCTTATGTGACATAGAGGATGGATCCTAACAACATAGCCTGGTGATGGCTTGAGAGCTGACCTTATCATTGGAAATATGGCAGCAGCTGAGAGACTGCTTACAAAGAACAGGAAGCATCTAGGCAGAGCATGGCAGAACTGCCAGCCCAACTATTGCACGACTTTGGTAAACTGGACAGCTGAGCTTATGGTGATTTGGTTTGCTCATTCACCTCTGTATAAAGGTGGTCACTTCAACCAGGGTGAAAAAAAAAAAAAAGATCAAGGCACTAACGGTTGCTCTTCTTCCATGTGGAATGGTCTGGAACTCATTCAAAATTTCAGCCATATCTGAATTTCATTAGAGTTAGGAAATTAATTAATCTCTGCTCTTTCTTAAACTCCCTGTAGTTTCAGGGCTGAGTTGGACAGCAGACATCTTAATCTGAATAGGACGAAATTATTTAGACAAACTCCTCTTTCCTTCTTTCTGTAGCCAGAAGAATGAAAAGCACAACAAACCCCTTACAAAGCCTGTTCAGCTGAATAGCCCCTCCAAGGTGAAAGTGCTTTCAGAGATTAAGGTATACTACTCAGAGCTTAAAAATGTCAGACATCACAAGCAGCCACTTGGAGTTCCACCTACAATGCCATTGTAAAAGCATCTATGAATGATAGTGTTTCTTAGAGCAATCTTTTTCTTAACATACGCTAACTCCATATTAGCTCTGGATATGAAGGGGAAGCTTCTTGTTATCACCATTAATATGGTGGATTATGTATACTGTCAAAGAAAAATTAAAGGGCTACTTAGCATTAATCGAAGTTCTTTGAGATGCGTATGCCATATGCCTATTCATCTTCTATCTCTCTCTGGAAGAGGTCCTCATAGAGCTGTTTAGATATAGAATTATGGGGTTGAGAGGACTACAGAATATATGGTGTGGTCTCCTTTATGTCCCTATGTGCAAAAAGATGAAGCATGACCATGCTTCATGAATATTGCTCAAGCCATATGGCTTCAAGTACTAACAGCACATGCATCCAGAGTGGCAGTGTGCCTATGGGGATTATATCTTCAAAAACTCCAGCTAGCGCTGAGTACCTTCCTATTTTCTCAGAAAGATTCCTGTATCTGAAATGTATACAGTTACCACTGGCATTTCATTATTACATAAAACATTGTGCAGTATATTAGTATTTTAGAGTAGTTGATCATTTGGTGAACTAGTTTGTCCAGTCATTGTTTTATTAAAGACACTGGTATGGCCCCTTCCTCATATGAGATCATACATGGTAACACTACTGGAGTCAGTAGATTGAAATTTATACAGTCATTAAAAGCAAATTAAGGAGTTTGCCTTCCTTCCTCAAAATAATGCTCCTTATATCTATACAAAGACCCATCTTCTATCCCCATGACATCCAGATTCTTAAGCAAAAGAATTCCAGTTGACAAAGGAAATGATCCTGCAAGATCCTGTGTTTTTTTCTTCTTTTTTTTTTTTTTAAGAGAGAGTGAGATTGAGAGGCAAAAGATATGTCTGTCAGCCACTAGGCATAGTGGATGAGGGAAAGGCTG
Source organism: Haliaeetus leucocephalus (assembly GCF_000737465.1). Taxonomy (NCBI): domain Eukaryota; kingdom Metazoa; phylum Chordata; class Aves; order Accipitriformes; family Accipitridae; genus Haliaeetus; species Haliaeetus leucocephalus. The sequence goes on along the minus strand of NW_010972598.1, from coordinate 1,037,560 downwards.
TGGGTGTTATCTACCTTGACTTCAGCAAGGCCTTTGACACTGTCTCTCATGGCATACTCCTTGAGAAGCTGGTGTCTCATGGCTTGGACAAGTGTACTCTTCGCTGGGTGAAAAACTGGCTGGATGGACGAGCCCAGAGGGTTGTGGCGAATGGGGTTAAAGCCAGTTGGCGGCGGGTCACAAGTGGTGTTCCCCAGGGCTCGGTGTTGGGCCCCGTTCTGTTTAATATCTTTATCGATGATTTGGATGAGGGGATTGAGTGCACCCTCAGCAAGTTTGCAGATGACACCAAGTTGGGAGGCAGGCTCGATCTGCTTGAGGGTAGGGAGGCTCTACAGAGACATCTGGACAGGCTGGATCGATGGGCTGAGGCCAATCGTATGAAGTTCAACAAGGCCAAGTGCCGGGTCCTGCACTTGGGTCACAACAACCCCATGCAGCGCTACAGGCTTGGGGAAGAGTGGCTGGAAAGCTGCCCAGCAGAGAAAGACAGTTGACAGCCGACTGAATATGAGCCAGCAGTGTGCCCAGGTGGCCAAGAAGGCCAACGGCATCCTGGCCTGTATCAGAAATATTGTGGCCAGCAGGAGCAGGGAGGTGGTTGTTCCCCTGTACTCGGCACTGGTGAGGCCGCACCTCGAATACTGTGTTCAGTTTTGGGCCCCTCACTACAGGAAAGACATTGAGGTGCTGCAGGGTGTCCAGAGGAGGGCAACAAAGCTGGTGAGGGGCCTGGAGCACAAGTCTTATGAGGAGCGGCTGAGGGAGCTGGGGCTGTTTAGTTTAGAGAAGAGGAGGCTGAGGGGAGACCTTATCGCTCTCTACAACTACCTGAAAGGGGGTTGTAGTGAGGTGGGTGCTGGTCTCTTCTGTCAGGTGGGTGGAGACAGGACAAGAGGAAATGGCCTCAAGTTGCAGCAAGAGAGATTTAGGTTGGATATCGGGAAAAATTTCTTTACTGAGAGGGTTGTCAGACATTGGAATAGGCTGCCCAGGGAAGTGGTTGAGTCACCATCCCTGGAGGTATTAAAAAAGCGAGTGGACAGGGTACTTCAGGACATGGTTTAGTGGGCATGGACGATGGTTGGACTCGATGATCTTGAAGGTCTTTTCCAACCTAAATGATTCTATAATTCTATGATTCTATAGCTTGTCCAAAGATTTCTCTTTAACTTGGGGATGTATATGAATGAAGTACATCTAGATATCATATGAGAAAGATAACAACTATAAGAAAAATGAATTTGAAATAAATACAGTCGTAATCTTTTGTAAATTTAAATTACACAAATGTGTATTCTTGCTGCTTTTCTTCTTACAGACTACTTTGGGAATATATTGATAAAAATGAAAAATAACATCTTATTTGCTGCAAGAACTGGCTTGAAAGAATTAGTAAAGCTTCCTGTGTGGATAAATGGAAAGAAAAACATGGTCCTTTAATTGAATCTATCTGCTAATGTATGCATGTTATTAATTAATGGTTTGAGAATATACCACCAGACCTATCCTTTGGAAATTGAAATATTTAGCTCTACATTTAGCTCTGAAGATTCTTGCTCTATTGTAGCTTTTCAACACAGCGTGATTTGAATGTCTACTATCTGAACATGGGAGATGAGGTGACATTTTTGTTTCTGATAGCTTTTGAGGAAAAGGTCGCTATAAGTACATCTCTGGAAGTCTCCAGGCCAAACGTACTACAACTAGAAAAAAGCAGCAGTTATGAAGTTGCTCATGGAATCTGTGTTAAAAATGAGGTAAGGTTGGGTTTTTTTTCAAGTTTCTTTCAAATATGAGTTTATTTCCACTATATTTTGCTACATATGTTGATTTTCTGCTGTATTTGGGCAATATTTGGGATAGTCCTTATGTGTATGTAGAAGGAATGGAGAAAGGCTTCTTTCCACACGCATTCACTGCTGTTGAGACTGTGCAGCAGAGTATATGCTCACATAGGTCCATGCAGATTAATTTTCTACTGATATAGCTATTATTTCCTTAAAACTATAAATCAAAATAGCATATTAACTAAGGTCAGCACTCTAAATTTGTGTATTAACTACACAATTCTGCAATATTAAGAAGATTTCTTAATAAACATGAACAATAAGTCACATAAGCTGGAAATCATCTACCCAAATTTAGGCGTATGGAACACACTTAAATATCTCTTAAGTGTTTGTCAGCTTTTCATCTTGTTTATCTGCCCCGTTCCTGCTGCGATGTTTCATTCAGGTGTCTAATGATCCAAACATATCAAAAGTGTCTCTCTTGTGCTTGAACAACCTGCTAATTTAGATGCCTACACCATAATCATAGCATGTTGTGAAGCAACTGCCATTTTGTAGAATTTAAGTCCTGTTGCTCTCTACAAGCTCACCCTTTCCTAAATAGCTCAGAAACAAGGCTCCTTTATCAATTCCATAAAGGAGGCCCATCCACTAGTATAAAAACACTGACCTAAGCATGATTGTTTTGGCAAGGTTTAGGACAGGTCCTGGACTAAAGAGAGAGGAAATACCAAAAGCAGATGGTGTAGAGGACAGGTCACGTGGCATACACCTCATCCTCCTAGATGCAGCATTGTGATTCTCACTGGTGATAGAGTGGGTAGATTGTTTCCAGCTCTATCTCAATGCCATGATGTATCTTTGCAACCTTTCTTGAGACAGATTAATTTCCAGTCATGTCACAGACATCACTGTTTTCCTCTAATATATGTTAGAATGCCTGATCATGTTGTGCAGAGTGTGTTCTTATTGTGTGTGGCAATGTTGTTGAAGGAAAATTGTTGTGGTCTTAGGAACTATTTCCTTCACTGTGTGGTGCCTATGAAGAAGAGAGAGTTGAGGAGGTAGGTAGCTATATAATTCTGCTGTCCAGTGACCCTGGCTCTTTGATCTTCCTTTTTTTTCCTTTGTCTTCCTCACTTTCCAGCTCCCACCCTCTCTCAGGGAATTGTAATCCTCCTCTCTTTGCTTCTTCCCCATGGGAGGCTGAGAATGGGGAACTGGCTGTGGTGACTGAGTGCTGGAGTGTTTGAAATAGTGACTGATTAGAAAAAAAGGATTTATTTTTTCTTCTGAAGCTGACTGTGGAATGGGATTGGCATTCTGGTAGAGGTGACGAGGTAGCTACCATGCATATGGTCATGTCCTCTTAAAGACACCAAGTTGTTTCACTACAGCAGTGTCTGCAGTAGAAGCTAGTCATTTCTCTTCTGTGACATGGAGATCTTCAAAGGAAAGTGGAATGTGTGATTCCAAAAAGAAATTATGCCAAATCACTGAGGGTGTCTGTATGAAGCAAGGAAAAGACAGGAGATAGGAACGAGGGTGCTGAATTGTGAAGTCCTTGCAAGTACACTGCAAGCATGACAGGGCTTTTATTTTCCGATGTTTCAGGAAGGAGCTGCATTGGTAGGATGAGAATAGATCTCTCGGGCGCCTTTTCCAAAGAAATCTGAAGAGTGTAAAACTGCTGAAAGGTTCAAAGAGCACAGGCTTAGTCTTTTGTGCTAGGACACTTGTCTCAACTAAATGAAGGCTCTTAGTTTATGGGATGTATCGACCTATAGTTCAGATATCTAATTTAGGGTAGGTGAATGCCAGGTACACTGTTTGGGCAACCTAGAACCACATGAGTAGAGAAAAGATTCAGCCTCTCACTTAACATAGGTACTGTGAAGGACCCATTTGTATGAGTATTACTTATTTTGTAATAAGTTCCAGAAGTGGAATTGCACAATTTTTTCCAATTCCCTAGACATCATGAAGATATCCTTTATCTCAGTAGAAGCGTCACTGTGGTTTAAAGATTTTTATTATTGTTATTTTTTATTCTCTTTTAGACATTTACATTTTACCACCAAACCAACTATACTTTAGAAGCCCATTATACAAAGGCATTGTGAGTATCAGAAAATTTATTCAGTACATGTTGAGCTGATAATGTAGTTTTGATAAGTGGGAATTAAAAATCTCATCAGTACTACACTAACTGCCCTGACAGTTATTACATAAATTAAATAATATAGTTAATAATGCTAAAGAGAAAATACTGCTTGTTGCTGTAATACATCAAGAAGGGCCATATATAGCCCACAATGGACATAAGTTACATTAGGGAAAGCAAATAAAATATTTATAAAATATAAAATAGATAATCCTGTTATGTCCTATTGACAGAAAAACCATGCACATTTTACCTAATACATAGATTCATTCTAAAGTTTCTTTTCACTGTTTGTTCCAGCTGACAGGCTTTTCAGCATTTATGTTTTCTTGGATGAAAATACAGCTGTTGAAAAAACCTACATCCCCAGGTTATATTCACTGATGAGGATCTGCGGTTGGAGATTAGCCTTACATTCCACATATAAACTATGAGCTATTCTTCCTAGAAAGATGCACAGGAGAGAGTACTGAGTGTGGCACATGACTGAGCCACCTCATTCTCTGAAGAATATGACTTCAGCTACTGTTAAAATAAGCACGTCAACATGTAGCCTTAGTACAGTGCTACGGCAAAGGACCGAATGGGATTTTTGTATATATAAGAAAGAGAATATGAATAAGAACTAAAAAGGTCAGCTTGCTTCAGTGCACAGTGTTGATAAAGCTGAGATGAATATATTGGTGTCCAGTTCTAATACCCCCTGTTCAAAAGGAATGTAAAAATACTAAGAAGGCTTTAGGATCACAAAAATTGTCTAGTTAGTGAAGGAAAAGGTTTGCAATGTGATGCCTAAGAAATCAATTTGTTTCATGTCTGATAAAAGAAAGTGGCCATTGCCCTCAACATTTTTGTAATGCTTGCAACTCTGTGCAAGAAAATGTATGTAATTTAATCTCAGGCTTAAGTGTTCCATCAGGTATGCTGTAGGAGTTAGAAAGGTATGGTTTTCCCAGTACACAATGGCCAAATTACTCTCTGTGAGGTGAAGGTGTGTTTGTTTTCAGTCTCCTTTGAAGCATCAGTTTGAGCACAGATTAATATATCAGACTACTTGTGAGAGTGTTATTCCACGGATGCATGGGTTGTTGGACCTCATTCCTATGTTTAAAATTAATTACTGTTCCCTGTTATTTCAGAGGCTTCAAGCCTTCATATGTCACTGTCATGAAAGAGACTTTGTTACACAGCTTTGGTTTAGCAGCAATTTAGGATTTATCAATATTTTTGAGAAAGATCACAAGATTGGGTTGTATAATTTTAATCATCAGCCAATTTAATAGAGTGAGTTGATGGAATTTTTTACAGTCAAATTTGCAACTTAGTTAAAGATTTGAAATGGCAAGGATCACCCAAAACTTACAGCAGGGTTGCACACAGATGGAGGTTAAATCAAATCGCACACACGCATAGACAGATAAAACGGTTCTGAACCACACAGGCAGGCAAATAGTTCTGAACCAAACTGCCAATGCACACACACAGATAAAACAGTTCTGAACCAAATTTTACACACACCCACACACACACGGAGGTTAAGCTATGATTAAAATTTCTCTCTCGTGAGTTTCATGAATTACTCACCTTTATGTGCTGGCATTCATCAAGGGACAGTCAGTGAACCTCGCAAAATCAGGCCTTTAAGTCCTCGTGAAATCTTCGACAGACGATCTTTCAATCCTTGGGAAATCCACCCCGAGAGGTGTCCCAGTGTCCCAGCCCAGGGGAGACACGGGGTCACACAGCCTGCTGCTGTCCTGGAGAGCTCAGAAGGTGTCTCCTTGGATCACTATTTATCGGGTCTCAAGATGTTTGGCTTCAGTCTTTATTTTATATTCTGGCCACAATTCTTATCAATCTGATACACAATTCAGGCAGCAGATGGCCCAGGTGTGGCCAGAGTGCCTGATGCTCAACAGTCGCTGCACTTGTAATCAAGATAACAGCACAATGGAGGTTTTCCCAGAGCATGCATGGCTTATCCTGAGATCTCAGAGTGACCCAGGGGGCTGCACCACCAAAGTCCCAAAGTAGTCACCTAAGAACTGAAATGCTTTAGTTAACTAAATTTACTGTGCTTTCTTCAAAAGAATTGGGATGTAATTAAAATGTCCTGACATACTCAGAAAACAAAAGTAGATGCCTAATAGTCCTAACTACTGTGATTTGTATGCTTTACTATCAGCTTTCATTTATCTGTTCCCATATTACACTTATATTTTAGAAGTTATTTTGCCAGTCTCATATGTCCCCTTAAATTGGTCTGACAATTGGTAATGAGCTCAGACTCTGTATTGTGTTTTATTTTGAATATCTTCTTTTGCTTTCCATCCAAGACAAGATTTTCACATTTTCAGTTAGGTGAAGTATCCAGCCAAAGATCTTGGCAAATGATCCATGAAGAAGGTTAAACACTCCAAATGGCCATTCTTCTTTGAGTTCATCTTTGAATTGGCAGTACTGCAACCCATGTTAAAATCACTGGCATTGGAGCTCTTACGCCAGGATTCATTCCTTTTTTTTTCATCCAGATACTCATTCATTTAGCAGGTATCATCAGACATTGATAATGTCACCTTCATTTTGTTGAGGAAGCCCACCATAGCTTTAGGATACCAGATGATTTTAAAACCTTCTTCAACAATTAGCAAAGACTTTATACTTTGCTGAGCTCTCCTGCAGTCTTCTGAATTCTTCTACCAAGTATCACCCATGAGGATGTCACCGCCAATGACTGAAACAATCTTAAATCTATCAGGAAATCTATCATTGGCAGGGCCCTACATCTTGCACCCCCATCTCCAAAGATACCAAGTCTTGGCAGAGAATACCGTATTTCTCTTTAGCTACAGTGGTAATCACCTGTGCCACTGATAGTAACAGTGATACATAAAAAAGCAAACATATTTTCAGTTTGCACTGTGTACTTGGGGAGAAGGACTATAAGGGACTGAATGCCTAGTATTAGTACAGGTATTCCTCTGCTTCCTTCTAACTCAGATTTGCAAATTTATCAAACCTACTTTATGAGCAGAAATTACTTGTGGTTCCTGAGATAATTCTGCTTGTATTATTCCCAAGCACCTCCATGCAGTCAAATCTGGTTGTTTTCAGGCAGGTAACTTCCCTAGTCACTTTTGTGATGTGAATCCATCTTTGAGCCCTTCATTTAAGCATGTTAGAGTATTTCAGACTTCCTCCTCTCTGCTCCCTCCCCTTAGCATTGCTGTTCAGTTTCTCTTTCCATATCAGTTCGTACCTGTAATGGTGGCAGGATCCCCGAAATGTCTGTGTGGATACGCCATTCCATTTTTTTTTCCTCCATCCAAATCAGTCAAAATGGATTGCTTCTCAGCAAGTTACAGCATTCATGCAGCTGATTTTAGCCCAGGATTCAAGGACAAAGGTCTTTGCCTTAGTATACTGGAGTATAGAGCCATAAAGACCCCTATATGCATCTGATGATATCATCACTATGCCCTGCATCAAAGGACAAAGTAGCCTGATTATTCTTTTGTCAGAAATGGTTGATCTTTAGAAGTTTTGAATCAAGCTTCCAATTCAACTCTAATATTCTCCTTCAAGGAGTCCTAAAAATGCTAGTGAACAAACCTTGCCATTTCAGAATCTGAGATCACAGAAGGGAAATACAGTCAGCTGTCTTCAGTACTGTTTGCAAGGACCGATGATTTTCTGAAATTGATTTCTTTATGGAAAACTACAATAGGAGCAACCAGCTAAGTGTTCTGGTTTAGGGCTGCCTGAGTCAACAGGCTCTGACTGATAGATTTCAGCTTCAGTGCTACAGTAAGTTGTCTTATGCCTTTCATCTTATCTCAACACAAGCCAGACTTCTGCAAAAAGTGAATTCAGATAGGATGTCTGTAATTCTACTTATTTCCATCTTCCTAATTCCAGATTCTACTGCACCTGTTAATGGGTTCAATAATAAGCCCAAATCTCCCACAATAGCAATCAACCTCCCACGTGAAGTTGACTTTTCTGCATTTTACAATATGGTTTGTCTGCAAACTAAAAAAATCTTTCATCTGTTCACATTTTCTAAGCTGTCTTCACTATCTCACTTTAACTGGGCTTGTGTTTATCTATAAAGACCTATTTCACAGCAATCATTAATCCATCCTCCCAAAGCAAAACTTATTCTAGCATTCCAAGAGAACTAGTCTGGAAATTAACATTGAAGAATGTAGTCTGTCCTTGGATAGCTGCTGTATTATTAAAAAAGTAACCAGGAAGTCTAATAAAGTCAAACTTGTTTCTCTGGAATCAACAAGTATTTAAAAATTACAGGCTGCCAGGACTGACTCTCATAGTCCCTCAAACATCCACCTGTAATACCACAATGATACCTGTATTAGTACAGTGAGAGTAAAATGGGACACTGACATTGTAGGTGATGTGATAATAAAATAAGAAATAATAAGTAATAATAATAGGTGCCTCTTGCCTCCAAATGAAATGACATTGATACTGCTCCATTTCATTTCCTTGGTGTTACTGATTTATTTCAAAATAAATTCTAACACAAATTCCTGGTTTGGGCAGGGGATTCCTTTATAGAGAATTAACCAGCAGTGTTCTGTCAGTTGAACTGCAGCATAGCATCTTTGAAAATGCATGTAAATTGCAGCATCAAGTAGGCGCTGTAGCTTGATAAGGAAATTTGAAAAAAAAATGCAGTAACAATGCTTCTCAGATTCTTATGAGCAAATCCTGACCCACTGCCAGGAGGATTTCACTCCAATTCATATCCTTCCAGTTAACTGACATCACATAAAATAATATAAACATTGTCTAAGTAGAAAGGCAGAAGAGAGGAAGTTCACAGTACAGTACTGATGAAAAAGTGTCCAAGAGAGTAAGATATGAAAAAGTCTGTGGACAAGAAGGGAGCCATAGTGTTATCAATTAATATGTATAGTATGATTGAAATAACCAGGGAGCTGCTAAAGTCCTGTGTACAGCCCCCATCAGTTAATATTTAAAATAGGGAAACAATTAGACATGATTTAGGGTTTAGGGACTAACTATTAGACAATGGGGCTTTACGTTCATGTCAGAAAAGGTAATGGATTCTGGTCTGGTCAATAAACCTTGAAGAACTGCTTGGAACTGCCAAGATTAGGGAAGAAGTAGGTAAAAGGTAATTTCTACAGGGGGAGATTGCGACCACTGTCTCATTGACCACCTACTCAAATGATACCATCTACTCAAAAGAAGACAATGAAGGAAGAAGACAGAGTCTGCACACTAATTTACATGAGGGGTGAAGAAGAAAGAACCAATCATTCAGGAAAATAACAATGAATATGTATTAGTTAAGTGTATAAATGTGAGGATTTTTGAGACAAGGGTGTGCTGTCTTGAGACAGGCACCCATTGATGCACATCAATGAAATCAATTTGAAAATACCTCGACTCTCTGTGTTATTGGCTTGCACACTGGGTAAATGAACCCTGTTTGTGGGACAACAGTAGTACTGAACCAGTATGCAGAATTGGTGCAATAGTCATTATTCCCATTAGTAGTGACCAGACTCCTCAAAGTGCATTGACAAGGTTCATTTCTGGAAGGTTTCCTGGGTAAACAAAAGTTTGTATTTTTTTCAGGTATCTTCTATTTATGTTGACTGCTCTCCAGGAAGGCCTATTGTTGTTGAGATGTAAGTTTTAATCATTTATTTACTTCTGGGTAACTAGTTGAAATAAATGCTGACATAGTGGTATTTTTAGCCTCATACATATCACTTCTTAGATTTATAAAATGTTTCTTTTGCTGCATAAAGGCATAAAAATAATTAAAATGTTTATCTTTTAGAATTATGTACAGACTTATATAGCTTATAACTTCTGAGGAAAAAAAACTAGCAAAATTTTTTTAAACATAAACTATCCAACTTTCCATAATATTATCAATTCTCATTATCATCCCTGGGAAAGCCAGCGTAATGTAAGTATCCTTTATCCTGTCTTGGGGCAGTGGGATGGAGAAGATGATCTGTGGTTCGTTCAACCTTATTTTCCTGTAACTCTCTGAAATGTTCAATCCATGATTGGAAGTACAGTATTATTAACTCAAACTTCATTCTTGTACTGAGACTTCTGACATATCGAAGAGTTCAGGAAAGTAAAAGCATAACCAATAGATCTCTTTTACCTTTAGAATTAATTTGAAACTAGCCTAAAATTCATCCCCAAAGCCAGCTTTTCATATTTTCTTGAAAAATTCATATCCTTAGAAAATTCTGAAACATCCTGAAATTATTGGGAAAGGGTTTTTTGTGAATAGAGTTCAGAATACCAAAATAATAGATGAAAAATTATTGTACAAATAATGATAATTCTTAAAGCATAGAATAATGAAAAATCATTTGCATGTTTGTGCATGAAGTATTAAATGAAGCTAATTTATACAGATTATTTTTTTCTTTGTCTTTTAGATCTGTAGATGTCATCTGTGAAAAACATAATTTCACTACCTACAAAACACCTGGGTAGGACACTGTATTAACAGCCTGAAGAAGACTAGGCATTTTGGACATACTGTCATATGAAATAAAGTGCTATATTTGAATATATATCACTTAATATAAAATGAGGCTGTTCTGATATTAATGTTCCTACCATCTTTTTCTTTTGTTACAGTACAGAGACAGTACTTGTGAACTTAAAGTGAACTAGTATTCTAAGTATCTTCTACCAGAATAGCCTGATTGAATCAATGCAGAAAACTATTGAAATATTTTTTTCTTTTCTGAGATTACTCTCTGAAATATCTGCAAAAGCATTATCTGTACCTGATCCTAACAGGTTGATGGGCATTTGCTGTAGTTCAGAGTTTCACCTTTGTGCTGTTAAATGAACAGTGTAAAGAAACTGGGGCCTGTAATTTTTCTGTTATCTAAATTTTTAGTTACTAGTTCTGGGCAATGCTGATAGCAATAGTTGGCTACAAATCTTTAGAAACTAGTGTCGGTTTTAAGTTGATTTTTAATAACATAAGAAGTTTAAACTGTATAGTGGAAACACTTGCTACTTATGTTTGTAAGTCATAGAGAAGAGTGGCAGGTTGAAATGTTTCTGTCTAAACAATTGACATTATGTTATATCAAGATAAATAAAAATAAGAGGTTTAATGATTGTTAATGTTTCATTTCATTAGGAAATTTCTGTGGAACCCAACAGATGAGGACCAGGTAAGAGTTATAGGTTCTATTCTAGTTAGGCTGCATATGAAAAAGAGAAACAGAGTGCGACATTCAATATCTGACTAAAACTTCTCCTTTTTTAGATAGCCTATTAAGACTGGGGTAAATACAGTTGCCTAATGGAACTTCATTGTGAAGAGTATTTCCAGCCTGTTACTTCCTTGTAAGTAAACTGCTGATAAGCTGTGAGGCACAAGGAAGAGTTCTACCAAGATCATGCAGGGATGTGAAGCTGCAGAAAGCATCCAAGTCCAACGGCAAGAGTAATGTTATCAAATCTTTATGTTCCTTTTCACACATAGTATAGGACGCTTTGGTTTCAGTGGGTATTGCTGCACCACATCAGTGCTGTAATTGCAAGACACCTTAAGATGCCTTAGGGTAAAACGTCTTGTCAGCATACTGCATACCTGTCTTACCCTCCACAGCGGCAGCTCAACATGCTTACTGATCCATGCACAGTTCTGAATACAAAGGCTGTTTGTGTGCTTGTGCTCTTTTACTGGGATGTCACATTCCACACGTTTTACAGATATGATGGTGATTCATATGTTAGAAATGTTGAAGCAAATTTTGTATTATGGGAGATGAAAGGCAGAACTGACTATGGGTACACTTCATTAATGAAAGAAGTAAGCCATCTGCTGAGAATGTAGTTTAAATGTTTTATGCATAATGGCCTACATGCAAAATATGACTGTTCTTACACATGCTGAGAACTCTTCAGTCTGAATGGATGTATATAGCTGCATAACATTTAAACACTTCATATACTGGACTTAACATCATAGACTATTCAAAGTTATGCATGTGGGAGGTATCAAAATAATACAGTAAACAGAAGAAAAATGTGCCCAATAGAATATAGTTTGGGAAATGAAACGTCAAAAATCACTTTGAAATTTCAGACTGCCTTCTCTCCAAAGAGAAGAAAAATTATATGCACTAATCCACATGGTCATCAAAAGTAATTCTTCCTGATCTATTTATAATTAAAATTAGTACATTGCTTCCTTTTTCAGTAGGATGGCAAAGGATATTTAAGCCAGCTCCTCATGTACATATAGTGTTACAGGAACTTTGGTAGCCTCCTCTGACAGCTCAATTTATGAAAGAACTCTTTGACACTCTTCTATGTATACATATACAGCTATGCTGGAGGTTTGGACATGATCCTACTTAGTCATTTGCAACCCTGACAAATACAGCCATCTCTTAAAGATAAGTAAATCAAATATACTGAAGCATGATGCCACATTTTCATGTACCATACTTTCAAATGATACATATTTAAAATTCACATTTTTAATCTGTTGTTTTGGGTTTTTAAATTTGTGTTCTTAACAGGCAGGTTGTCTGTATAAAGCACAGTCTTGGCCCATGATGCTTAAACAAAGTAAAAACTCTGCATTGGATAAAATATGGGGACCACAGGTATGAAAATGTATGTTTAGAAATAGCTGGTGATAGCGTGAATAAAATCTATTGTTATCTTACTTCATATTCTTGCATTACTGATATCCTTGGAGGAGGAGGGCATGATGAAGCATTGACAGGGTGGAATAAAGTTTATATGACAATATTGCATTGGTCTAACCATAAAATGATCTAAAAGGATAATTTTGTGCTGAAAATACATTATCAGCATTGTTAGTTATTATATTGCAAGAAAGGCAAAGGTATCACTTAATACTCAGTAAAGCATTCTTTGTGGTCAACAATAGGAATAATTGAAACTCTTGTAATACAGAAGAGTGGAACACAAAGAAGAGTGCTAGACGGGAAGCCAGAGGGGGATTATAGAACTAAAAAACATTCCTCAAATGCAAACACACACCAGGAAGCTGTCAGAAGAAGAGTGGGTACAAGCCCGTGGAATTAGAATAAGCAACAAAAATTGTGTTCATCCTTCCTGAAAAATAAAGGCAAAGAATGAGTTCGTTCTTTTGCACAAGGCTGGAGTATCTGGCTTGAAATTTCTGCAAAATCTTGTCTTCACTGTGTTGTTCAGAGAGACAGAAATTTGTTTGAAAACCTCTCCACATCAAAGCCAGAAACAGTTTTGTTAGCAATGCCAGTTTGGAAAGGATTCCATTTGGATATCCTATTTATCAGTAGTTTCCTTGGCATTTAGGTCAACTTCATAGCATTTATTTCCCATCTAAACAAAATTGTTTCACAGAACCCCAATTTTGGGCTTTTGCTCAAAGAGGCAATAATGTCATTACAATTCAGTAAGCATTTTTAGTAGTCTATCTATCTGTGGTCTTGATACTAGAAACGCAGCTATAGTTAAATTTAGGGTGAAATCTATTTCATCATTACCGTTACATCTGTCTGTTTAAAACACTTCTACCATTAGAATATAATTCTAATAAAAACCATGCTGCTTTTATGCATCAACTCATATTTAAGAAGCCTGACCTATTTGTACCCTTCTCGTTGCTAGAATCTAATCTTAATCACAAATACAACAATTTAAATATCTTTGTAAAATAGTTTCGAATCATAGATCAGCCCAGGTTGGAAGGAACTCCAAAACCTCATCTGGTCCAACCTTTCATGGGAAAGGGAGCCCAAGTAATCTCATCTAGTACCATGTCCAGTCACATCTTGAAAACCTCCAGCGATGGGGACTATACCACGTCCCTGGGGAGATTGCTCCAGTGAATGGTTGTTCTCACTGTAAAACAATTCTTTCTTGCATCAAGATGAAGCCTCTCCTGGTGCAACTTGTAGCCATTGCCCCTTGTCTTCTCCATATGGCTCCTTCTGAAGAGAGCTCTTTTTGCTCAGTATTGCTCTTTTATTAATAATATTATTGATATCACATTCTAGGGGAGGCTTGGCTTTCAGCATCAGACTCATTCCTGATCATATGGTTAGAAGAGCTGATGTACACATTTCCCCAGTTTCCTGCCTTTCATAGGAGACTGTCAAGGTAAGGTAGGATCAAGACCAAGTGGTTTTGCTGGCCTTCAGCAGTCTAACTTTCCCTCAGCAACATTGGCTTCAGGATCTTCTGAGACTTTCAGTCTACAGGACACTTCCATTATTATTATTATACCAACTTGCAATATGTCTTTTCTCTTAAAAGCTTTACATCTAACTGTTTGGATGTGGATGCTAGTGGGGTTAATATAACCTTGCTCTTACCAGTGAGGAACATTCTTGTAAACAGGAGAAAGGAATCCAGAAGATCTGTTGAGACAGGCAAGTTGAAAAGGCTTTCAGCTCACTATTCATGAAGATCTTATTCCCCATTATGAGCTCTACTCCAAGCAGCGATTCTTTACTATCTATTCAAATTGAAGAGTTTTGGTCTCTCGGTTAGCTCTACTAGAGCTCTGATAGCTCTGACAGCTCATTTCATGCCATTTTTTAGCCAGGCACTATTAGGTTAAAGTTTATTGTATGTGAAGATTAATCTGCTTTTCCCACCCTCTTGATGGTAGACTTGTGAAGGAGAAAAGCAGACTCAATTCTTCTGCCAGAAAACTGTTCTCTTAATGGAACCTTAATTAAATTTCTGCATCTTTTAATAAGAAAATCCTTTGAGTATGGGACTACAAACGTCTTCTAAACCTGTCCACTAAGACTACCTCTTCAATCACCATTACCTTGGCCCATTAGTGTAGGTGAGAGTCAGTTCCTCATGGCTGACCTTTTTTCTAGTTTTCTGTGAAGATAACATGACTTTTAGAATACACATAAAACTCTTACCCAAGATTTTCTTTTACTTTTATTTTGTCAGGAAAATGCTTGCATGCATCTTTTTTCCTAAAATTAATTCTTCCGCAGAAGCAACCCTTCACATCTTTTACGTTAGTGTACCCTCTCTATCTACATTAACAGGATGATTTTCTAACAGAGCTTACATACACATACCAATGGTATGAATGTAGACATGTACGTGTATTGGGTCTGCATGGCCAGGTTTTGGTAGCGGGGGGCTACAGGGGTGGCTTCTGTGAGAAGCTGCTGGAAGCTTCCCCTATGTCCGACAGAGCCAATGCCAGCCGGCTCCAAGACAGACCCACCACTGGCCATGGCCGAACCCATCAGCAATGGTGGTAGCGCCTCTGGGATAACATACTTAAGAAGGGAAGAAAACCCTGTGCAATTGCAGCTGGAGGGAGGAGTGAGAAGGTGTGAGAGACCCAACCCTGCAGACCCCCAGGTCAGTGCAGAAGGAGGGGAGGAGGTGCTCCAGGCACGGGAGCAGAGATTCCCCTGCAGCCCCTGGTGAAGACCATGGTGAGGCAGGCTGTCCCCCTGCAGCCCATGGAGGTCCACAGTGGAGCAGATATCCACCTGCAGCCTGGGGAGGACCCCACACCAGAGCAGGTGGATGCCTGAAGGAGGCTGTGACCCTGTGGGAAGCCCGCGCTGGAGCAGGCTCCTGGCAGGACCTGCAGATCTGTGGAGAGAGGAGCCCACGCTGGAGCAGGTTTTCTGGCAGGACTTGTGACCCCGCGGGGGACCCACCCTGGAGCAGGGGAGGAGTGTGAGGAGTCCTGCCCCTGAGGAGGAAGGATCGGCAGAGACAACGTGTGATGAACTGACCCCAACCCCCATTCCCCGTCCCCCTGCGTCCTGGCAGGGAGGAGGTAGAGAATCCAGGAGTTAAGCTGTGCCCAGGAAGAAGGGAGGGTTGGGGGAAGGTGTTTTTAAGATTTGGTTTTATTTCTCATTACCCTGCTCTGGTCTACTGGTAATAAATTAAGTTAATTTTCCCCAAGTTGAGTCTGTTTTGCCTGTGATGGTAATTAGCAAGTGATCTCTCCCTATCCTTACCTTGACTCATGAGCCTTTTGTTGTATTTTCTCTCCCCTGTCCAGCTGAGGAGGGGAGTGACAGAGCAGCTTTGGTGGGCACCTGGCCTCCAGCCAGGGTCAACACACCACAGTACATATAGACAATACATCTTGAGAAACTTGGAGGAAGTAACCTCATTTTATATTTGCTGTTTGATCAGATTCCCATTGGAAGTCATGCCAGGGACCCACAAGTTTTACGAGGTTGAAAGAATGTAAGGACAATGTACGAACCATGAGATCTGGGGTTTTCACCTTCAAGCAGCCAAGCTGGATGGGAAAAAACAGAGTATGTTCTGTAATATCCACAGAACTAATACTTTGTCCTGTCCAGGACTTTCTTGTGCAGGACTGTAGCCATAATTATGAAGCATCTTCATGCCCCTTTCAGATTGAGGAAAATATTTTCTGGAGGTTTTCAGAAATAAATTCTGAGGCATCTTCCAAGTGCTCTATGTATTTTATATTCTGTCTCTTCTGTCTAGTAGTATGCTTAAGGTCTGTATAATAGAGACTGAATATGGTAAACTGAATACAGACTGACTTACAACTGTAAGATCACAACGTTCTCTAAGATGATGTCTTCAGGAGAAATACAGTTACTGTAAGACTGATATATGTGTTTGGTAAATTATTGGCAGTTTCTTAGTAGGTCTGTCAAGGGACTGAATTATATAATTTATGTTCATGTGGACATTTAATTTATGCTCAATTGAACATTTATGTAGCAGAATCTATTAATTTTCAGCCACTACTTGCACATAAAAAAACCACCACACTGAATCTGTGTTTAATTGCTTTTCAAAGCTAGTTCAAAAATAAGTAACTCTTTTATTGTTTCTTTTCAGAATTACAGATCCTGTTTTGTGTTTCATTAGAACACTACAAATGAAGGACTGCGTGAGTGTGGTGGTGCATTTTTTCCCCCTCCCTGGGCTGATCTACAAACTTGGGAAGTCCCGCTGAGCCTTAGCATAAGTGTAATGAGTTGGGCGGTTACGCGTCCCTTGACGGTACCAGAAACTCTTGCATGGCTAAGACAGGGGGGTCACACTGACCGTTTCAAGGACTCTTGCTGCCCCAGCGGAGGCGGGGGACGGGAGTAGAGATAATTTGTTCTCTCCTGACAACCTTGAGACATATCTCAGTCCTCTCCTAACTGCCTTGGAGCATCCCGTATCTGAATCTTAACTCATTCTCTGACAGCTCTGGAGCCTTCCTTATCTCAATCACAACTCATGTAATGGTACCAGCACAACTGGAATCCCAGTAATTTGCTAATGACTAAAGCCAGTCATCTCCTGAACCTATAAACAGTGGTATGAAGTAAAACCCTTTGAGCTCTCCTGGGCCACAGCGACCAGCATCTCCCTCTGAGTGGGACACCCCTCAGAGCTCGCAAACTTTTCCGTTCGTGAAGATTGGAGGTCTGTTGCCAAAAGCCAACAAGACTTGGGCTGATACTCTCCGCTCCTGGAGGCTCAATCCTTGGCTTGTTGAGAAAGATGCCAAAGCATTTGATGTGAATATTTTCACTGAACTCGAGGGGAATTTTTAACAGCTGTACCTCTTTTACTTGCTTATATGTATATCTCTTAGTGTCTTTACACATGTGTGCGTACTAACCTGAATATTCTATAGCAAGTATATTACAAGTTATTGCTTTTCCAGTCTATACTTAAATTACTGTCGTGAACTTTATTCGACTGTCAGTGAATCTCAGGCCACTGTTATAATTTCTTTAGATATAAACCGTTGACCAAGTCCGAGACTAGGAGTTGATTCAGCCGCACCCAGACTCTGACAGGAATTTAGAAAGCAAGGGGGTCTCCTCTGAACCTCGTGACTCAATGGGACGGTCTCCTCTACCTTTTCACATTCCTGATCTCTGTACAAATCATGAGAAATCAATTCTAACTCGATTTTCCTTTGTATGTTTCTCTTTTACCCTACTGCATCTTTGGTCTCTCTGTATACATAATTTTAGTTTGATTCTGACTTGATTTTCCTTTGTGCATTTAATCCATGTATTAAGTTGTCCTGGTTTCAGCTGGGATGGTGTTAATTTTCTTCCCAGTAGCTGGTATAGTGCTGTGTTTTGTGTTCAGTATGAGAAGAATGTTGATAACACTGATGTTTTCAGTTGTTGCCAAGTAATGTTTAGACTAAGTCAAGGATTTTTCATCTTCTCATGCCCAGCCAGCATATATTGTCATATATTTTGGGAACATAGATAAATTCCAATAAGAAGTCAAGAAAATAAACTGGTATGTTCACATTTCCTGGTGGCTTACTTCTATTAGGCAACCTTACACTTGAAACCAACTAGTGTAAGGTTTCACAACCTGAAAAAAGGTCCTGGCACAGGAGAGAGTTCTGGTTTTTCTTCTCCCCTCCTTTCACATCTGTTTCCTTGAACCACCAGCACAGAGGTCAGATGGAAAACAGTCAGGACTGCTTAATGCACTGCAGCTTCTGCAATGTTCCCTGCTTATACTAAGCCTACAGTAAAGAGAACAGTTTTCAAGCTTTTTCTAACCTCTCTCAAAGCCATAAATGTTCCCTTGTATCCTGATCTTTGCAGAAACATGTTACCTCCTGTTTACACCTCCACAAGCCCTGCTGAACTGCTGGCATGACTCTTGTAGAAAAAGTGTTTTTTCCAAGGCAAAGGATACAAAAATGGGTATTTACATGCCTGGATGCTCCCAAAAGTTTGACTTTAGTGCAGAGAAAATAATTGTAACTGCAAATATATTAAAAATTGACTATGATGTACTGCATTTTGAGTGTTACTTATAACTTTAGAAGGTTTTGAGTAATGAGAATCATTTAATAATTCTAATCTGCTTATCAAGAACTTAAATTTTTCATTAAATATGTAAGAATGGGTGATTCTGGGCACTGGACAGTTTCATAAGATTCTCTGGTTTTGCTCTCAGCTGTGAAAATAACCTAACAGGGCTTTTTTATGTGTTTCAGTTTTTGCTATTTAAAAGCATTCTTTGCAGTCCGTACATATGGTGTAATTGAAAGGTAACAGCTAGTAGATGTTTCTAAATATTATTGTTATTTAATATATTAAATTATTCTTATAGTCTTATTCTATTATTATTTAATATGTGTGAAATAAACTTGATATTACAAAAGCATAAAGACAAGATACCATGTTCTTGTTCTGCGCAGAAGATTCACAGATAAAGGCAGAAGAATTTATCCACACATTTTTAATGATGCAGTTTCTCCAGAATCATTATTTGAAAGCAAACAGGAAGTTTGCCTGCCTGTCAAACCTCACTTGCTGCAATCCAAGTGTTCTTACAAGATCCACAAAGCTAGACACATCCCTTTCAACTGCTTAGACTAATTTCTAGCCATTAATATTAGTCTTGCAGAAATCATGTTTCTACAGCCTTCTGGTAAAAATACAGGATTTGCGTGGATGGGAATCAAAAAAAATTTAACATTCCCCCATTAGCACTTCTCCAACATATCCAGAAACTTCAGAGAATTGCTTTAGCCAGGCTTACAACTTATTTGACTAGGTGAAAAGCATTCAGTCATACTACTCAGATCCCAACTTGCAGGCCTCAGCGTGGTAAACCAGTGGATACTACCTGCTTCTCATTCCAACTTCTGTGGTATTTTATTTTCTGTGTTCTGTACAAAACATACCTGGAGTTGGAAAGCTTTTTAAACCAAATGAACTTCTAAGGACCCCAGTACAGTCACCTCTTATTAAGAAAAGGCTTTATTCTTGTTCCCTAATCAAAGGAATTGCCATTGACTGAAAAAGTCAATTACTGTTGGCTGAAAAAGCAAATAATTTAGGCATTCCTATTGGATCCTGAATCGTTATGACCATATAGATTAAAAGAAATCCCTAATAATTAACCAAATAAATATTGTCATGAGATACTGTACTTAGTGAATGTACCGCTAGTATGAAATCTGAGATATCCTTGACTAATTAAGGCAGGAATCTAAAAAGTAATTGTATTTTAATCCTATTTCATCTGCATTTCAGGTCAGATAGACCTAGAATTACGCTCTATTCAGTCATCAGGCTCTTCATCTTTTCGGTCATCCTTATCATCAGCTACAAATATACTACTACTAACATACAAACATTACTCAGCTTTCAAGAGAACTAGAGCAAGACTTAAAAGACTGGTATCTTACTATCCGACATACTAACGACAACCCATAAACAACTGGTCAACATATGGTGTCATTTTAGACAGCTGAAATATTGTTTATTAATGTTTTTATAAGCACTTTTTGTATCTCTGTAATACCATTTAATGTATTTAGTTTCAAATGTAAAGGACATGGCACTGAATACAACTTTAACCGATTTGTGAGTACAGGTCAGTGGTGGCTAATAGCCTTTAACAGACACCTTTCAAGCCAAACTAAGTTAAGCTGCAGTTTTGAGCCTCATGCTGGGGTTAGCCTCACCTTCTTACGGCTTTCGCTGACCTACCTAAGCTATTAGCCTATCTTTTCAGTGACAAATCTGACAGAAATATGTATGCAAAATTTCCACTCCAAGGGGCTGCAGCAAATTCAGTTCCCATAATGAGCACCACAGTCCACAGAGGGAGTATTATATGTTCCTGAAGGTATTTTTTTGATACTACGTTTTACTTCTTGTTTAACAAATGTTAATTCTATCTTTAAAGTATGTATTTGGATTATATATCCTCTCAAGCTTATTCTCTCCTTCCATATATAAATGTGAAGGTTACAATACTTCTTATAATAGTTGTGTCTTATTTGAATCTATTTTTTCATTCTAGCTGAAGACATTTTTGCACTTCTAGTTAGAATTTTCTTATTGGCACGTTAAGATAGCTTGTAAAGCTTATACTGTTAATGGCAATTGTTCTGGTTGTCCTAAAATAAAGCTCCATAGGTAAAAAAATGGTTGAACTTCTCATAATCGCTTTGTTCGATATTCAGAGTTTATGAAAATTTTCATAAAGATTATAAAAGCTGTTGAAATCTGGCACAAAGAATACATGAGCATTTTTAATCATTCGTTACTGATTCATTTTGCATGATTCACATCCCTTCTATTTCAGTACAGTTTGTACCAAGACAGAAATCAGAAAAAATCAGAAATCAACTTTGAAATTTCACCTCCAGTGAAAACAGTCTGTTCCTACTGAACATTAGGTCGGTCTTCCCTTAGGAGAGGATAGTCCCATGGGCTGAAGCATAGGTGAGAACCCTGCAGTTCCTTCTGGAGCATTTGCACATCTGTGTTCCACCTTAGCTGCGTGTATGCCAAACGCAGGAGACACACAGGAGCTGCATAGCAATATCTGTGCAGGGTGCTCTGCATCGCTCTGTGAATCTAAGGTCCCTTAGTCTTCTCTCAGTTCTCTTTTATGGCTGAAGACTGGTGCTCCTCTAATCTTGACTATCTCTACTAAACTAAACAGACAATGGCATTTTCCATAAAGACAAGAAACCAGACTGCGCTTGAAGTGCATTTCTCCCATACAAGGATAGGAAAATATCATGGCATAAAGTAAACGTAGTACAGATTGGTAGACAATGATTTTGGTTTGTGCTCTTCTCTGAGGCGATTTTCAGTGTTCCTTTTAAGGGCTCAAGCAGCTTGGCTTTCAGTTTTACAAGGCAGACGTCCCTGGGTTCACACACTACACTTCTTTTGTGGTAACAGTGATCACTATTCATCTCTGCCCCTTCACCAAATTGCCAAACTGATCTTAGTATCTTGGAGTATCCCCATACCATACTTTCTCACTCTCCAAACCACCCAGATAAATACAAGCTGCTATAAAACATACCATGTAAGGCGTAACTTTCTGCAGTATTCATGCATGCTTAACATTGCTTCTGGCACCTAGCCAATCAGTGTCTTTTTGCTCAAAAGAAGGATTTTCCTGTCTTTTGCAGATAACTGCATGAAAAGATAAACTGCGTCACGGAGGAAGTCAGAGCTGTAGTACTGTGTTAGTACTCTATGCAGCAAGTCTAACATTTAAAAGCCAAAATTCCATTTTTAAGTCAAATAAACGACACTTTGGGGCTTTATTCTTCAGCTTTATTCATATAATATGAATTCTATTTCTCTCTCCTGTCAACACAGGCTAGAAGGTATGTTTTCCTCTCCTTTTTCTTCACAGTGCATCTTGCAGACTGGCAATGAACCAGAGAGAATGAGGACTAAGTGATTCACTAGAAGTCATCCCAGCACCCTGTATTTCTCTCTTCTAGATAATGCATACTGTTGGTTGGAAACAGAGTCCCTGCCTTTTCAGATAAGGTTTTTGAGCCCTCCAGTTTTTAAGATACAATCATATTTTCCTCAGTATTCCCTGACATAGAAGCAACTTTTTCCCCACAAAACTTTTTCATTTATTAACTACCAGCTTGTTTCCTAGCTGCCAGCCAAAGGTGCAGACAAAGAAAGTGACCCAAAGGAGCTCGGACATCCCGTCCACAGGTTTACTGTTTCACTGGCAAAATAAGGCATTACTGCCAACAGTTCTCATACGGCTAAGATGAGCCACAAGTTCACACACCAGTCTCTGAGGCGTTTGAATTTCATATTCTGGCAACCAGTAGCCAAACCTCTGGTTAAGTTTTTGCAACAATACTAGTTTCTTCTAACCGAAGATCCTTCCCCACAGCAGGAAATAAACTGATGCTTCTTTAACCGTCTGCATCAGTTGTGCTGCAGTACTGGAGGGACGGAGCTGTTCCACGCACAAAATGGGAGCGCAGGGCACAGAGCTCAGCAGCCAAGAGGAGTTTTAGCTGAGAAAGAGGGTCTAAACATCTAACATCTAAACATCAGCAGCCAGAAATGATAGTGGAAGCCAGAATACCCCTGGGGCGGTACGTCCTCCTTCCTGCAGCACCTTCATCTCAAGGGCCCATCCACAGCCCGCTGTGAACTGCACCTTTTTTTAACCTGCTGCAAAAGGGCAGCAGTTGTCTGTGTAAAATTAAACCTGCACCTCAGGTTAGCTGCTGGGAGAGAGAGTGCATCTTTTCTCTTGTTGACGGTTTTAGCAGCTGGAATTTTGTTTTGCTATTGCTTGGCAAGGTCATACATAAGGTCACTTCAGAAGGTCATACATAAGGTTACCTTGCGAGGTTATACGCCAAGGTTACCCCACCACACATCGAAAGCGTTTGCAGCCTCCGAAGTGGCCATGCGTTCCCCAGTACCCGCACGTGGGTGATCTGCCGGCCCCAAAGGCTCAAACGCTCTGGTAACGCCTGCTCCAACTCCCACTCTGTTCCCGCGGAAGAGACGCATAAAATGGCGGTGCCGCGGGGCGCTCCCCGCACGGCCCCGGCACGGACTTCCCTGCCACTGGAAACCAAGAGCCGTAACGCACGCGTGTGTCACGCTCGGCAGACGACGGGGCGGCCCGCCGGAGCCCTGCAGCCGGGACAGCGCGGCGGCGCCTGCTCCGGCCCGGGCCGAGGGCCCGCCCGACCCGAGGGGCCTCAGCGGCGGGCCCGGCAGCCCCCGCCGGCACTCTCCGGCCAGCTCACCCACCCCAGACGCCTCCCCGGGACGGAGACGGGAAAAGGCTCG
>NW_010972598.1:974845-1013365 GCF_000737465.1 Haliaeetus leucocephalus | reverse complement strand
GGGTGGGGTGGGGGGGGTAATTTGGGTGGGAGGTCTGTCGGTGCCTGCAGATCGTCTGTGAGCTGCAGCAGAAGTTTGGTGCGGTGCCGGACCGGGTCTGTCCGTGACGGGTGGATCCGCTCCCTCTCTCGGGGGAAGCTCCCCCCCTGCCGCGAACGAGCAGCCAGACGTGAAGGAGTGCTCTTCTTCCTCGGCTGCTGCCCCCGGGCTCGGGGGGGGCTGCCTTTCCTGCTCCTGGAAACGATGAGTGGCCGCTTTTCCAGCAGGAGGGTGGCTGGGGTTAACCACTGCCTCTGTAGGGATAAGAGTTTTTTAGCGCTGTGTCGGTAACGGGTTTTTTTTTTTCCTAGCCCGAAATTTTTGAACAGTTGTGGTACGGCTGCAACTTGGTAGGAATAAAGGAATTGCTCCAGCTTGGTTTGCAGTCCTATGAGCTCACCTTCCCTCCCTTCTGGGTAATCTTTTCTGTGACACCTACAGCAACTGTTGTATTGTCTTATGTTCAGCTGGAAGCCGCTCAAATGCCATGGTAACAAATGAGGTGTAAGTACCTGCATAGAACAGGAGGTGCGGATAAGTAATATTAAGAAAATATTATCCGTTAATGCATTTCAATCGCTGGAAATCGGAACAAGTAGCACCAGTTCTCTGAACACGTTTTGAGTGTACTGACAGAGGGACGGTAAGATTGACAGCTAGCTTCAGGTAACTGTGTTTGTGTTACTTAGCTTATTTTAGAAGGCTTTCGTACCACCACCACCACCATTTTAAAGTGAACTTTCGGTGTTTTAAAAGGCTGAAGGTGTGTAGTGTAGAGTCAGTGACTGCTGGCAGAGAGAAAATGCAGCTTGTTTGCTTGGGAATGCTCAGGCTCAAATGCTAGAATATTTAATAGCAATCAATAGGGAGCTATCTGGCTTGAAATTAAAATTATATATGTGACTTTATGAACTAGCCTGATTCTTGTCATTATTTTCTTTCACCCTAATACTTACCATAGAAATCAATGTCCCTGTCAAAGGATTTTATCCCCCCCCCCTTTCTGTGTCCGAGTTCTGTCTCCAGTGAATATAACCTGTTACTTCTACTTTGTTTTTCCATCATTGTAGAGAAGGAGGGGAGACTGCAGACAGGAGCAGCCTAGTCACTAATTTTTCTGAGAGAAGGGAAAAAAAATGGGGTCTTTGCTCACCTGGTTGAACTCATACGTGATGCTGATATGACAAAAAGTCAGTGTGCATTATTTTTACTAGACTTAAGGAGGGAAGGATGCTCTGTCACATGCATATGTATAACTACTTTGGACTACGGTTCAAAAATATACACTGGAGCTCTTTCAGCATGAAAAGAGAAGCTTTTACATTTATTAACTATAAATATTTGCACAGAGGAAGAAGTAGGACTTCAGTTTCAGGACTCTTACATAAGGTAGTATCTTTGAAGTCAAGGCTTGACGCGATTCTGACTCACAAAGATGGAAGACCCAGCATTCTCACGAAGACTTGCTTAGCTGTGCAAAGTGTCACCTGGGCCCAGTTCACAGGCAGGCTGTGAAAACTTAACAGAACGGACTGTCTCCTGTGTAAGTGCCTGCTTGGAAAGTAATGCTGTGGCCTCTGTGAGAAACTCCATTCTCACTATGACAATACCATTGGTGGGGTGTGACTTCAGCATGCCTTTTCTTTTTCTCTTGTGATAGTCTACTCTTTGATTCACATGGTTCTCCTTCCGTCTCTTACTCTTTAGATTTCTTTGCTGCAACCCATATCGTCTTTTCTTTTTCCTCCAGAGTTGAATTGCTGTGATCACTTTTCTTCCAGCCATCCTAGGAAGGCTGACAGTTGACAAGAGGGGAGGGGAAAAAAAAGCAACAGGAAGGTTGTGCTCATAAAAACTAATGTCATACTTTCCTTAGGACATGTTGGGGACTGATAGTTGTCCTGTCGTCATTAGTGGAGCTCTGCCTATGTCAAGAAGTAGCATAGTCTCTAAAGCCACCATCTGTGGAAGGAACTTAATCTTCAAATGAAGCAAGCAACCACATTTTATTTGCAGATGTTTGATCACATGTAGGGGTGGCTTTTTGTGCATCGGTCTGCAGTTGTGGTATTTGTTGAAGCTGTACATCACCAGAAATTATACATAGTGTAAGCTGAGACCACTAAGCAGAATATTTCTATATCCTACTTCAGCTGTGTTTGTTTTATAACGATGTCTACATTACTTTGACCATTAGAGAAACAGACTTATTTTAAACTGCAAAGAAAAACTGAGGTTCTAACAGTGTCTGAAAGGCAGGATGTACACTGACAGTGTCTCGAACTGTTTCGCTAAATAATGTCTCAGGCCATTTTAAACTTGTTTGAAGCAGGAGCTTAAACTAAAGCCTCGCTTTCATGTTGCATAGCAGTTACATTACTGCATGTAGACAGCCTGCGGAAATCAAGGATACTGCATTGTTTGGGGGCACTAAGTGGGGGAGAGAAGGGAAGAGTCTCTCATAACAGCTGTTTTGAAGTTCTGTTTATTCATCAAATCCTGCCAGCTGTGTTTTGAGGCACTAGCAGGTTTACTGTTTGTTTCTGACATTTTGTGTCACTTGGAGGTGGCTTTGGGGTTTTTTGTGGTTTAGGTTTGGGACTGGGGTTTGTTGTTTCTCTTTTGGAACACGAGGCCACTGTTAGTCACCTGGTTGACAGAATCAACACTACTATAATTGCAACAGTCATACGAACAGCTGTATTTTAACCTGAGTACTAACTAGCTTCATTTCCCAGATGGCCACTTAAGTATGTAGGGGAATACTAGGTCACCTTGCTACTGTTGAAATTCCTTACAGGACTGAGTTGGTTGGGTTTGGAGCATATACCCTTCCATTGTCCTTAACTCCTGAAAAAGCGAAAATCTTCAATAAAACCAAAGGGCGAGGAGGGGTGCGTGTGTTGTACAAGAAAGTGGACTTTCAAGTACTGGTAACTTTAGGAGGGAGAGAAGCCTAAGGGCATGTTTATGTGCTGCAGTTCATGCCTTTGAAAATCTTCTATGATCATTAAAAGGGTAGGGTGAAGACTTTGATATATTGTGTTTTGAGAACTGGAGCACTTTATAGTTTCATTTTAACTAACTGCTATTTTTAGGAGTCTAGCTTTATTTTGTGCCCAAAGTAGCATCCTGTTTTTTCCCTTGTCAGATAAGGCTATAACAATCTAAGGTATGAACATAAGTGAAAGCTCTGAAGAAAGTAACGAAGAAGATATTTTTGAAGCACTGGGATTAGTGGTTTTCTTTCATTTCAGTGACATGACTTTATTGTGCACATAGAAAAATACTTCTCTAATATTTCTACTCTGATAGTTGCATTAAATATGAATTCCTGTTCTGCAAGACCGACTTAATGCAAAATACTAAGGATATGGATTTGTGCTTCTTCTATACATTCTACTATAACAAAGTTCATATCAGGACTAAATGGAGGAAATCTAGTTTGTGTAATGGAAGCAAGGATGTAGCTTTTGGGATCAGTTTGGGATTCCAGAACTGACAGCATGTTACTGAACCAGCGAGCTACGTAGATGTCATTTAATTTACAGTCTTTATTTGTAAGTCATTTATAATCTTTTCAGCTGTAGCCAAATTCAGCATACTTTAAGTTGCATTTGTCCTGCATTTCTTTCTTCGGTGAGATAAGGCATTTTGTTCAATGAGAAAATGTGACCAACCTTCCAAGAGCTGATCCAGATTAAGTAATAATTAGATATAATTACTGTTCCTAGGGGGAAAGTAATTTTGCCTTATTGAAATTCTTTTATCTTCAATTAACCTACTCTGTTCTTACTGGAAGTATTAAGTGAAGTGCCAGCTTGCTTTAGGCACTTCTTCCAAAGCTGCTAACATTTGTTTAATTTGCCACCAGTGCTCAGTTTTTGTAGTCTAGTGAGCCCCGTGTATTTAGGTGGCACCAGTAAGGAGGAGTGCATACTTGAATAGCACTGGACCTGCTGAACACCTTGTTGGAGCAGTTTCCATCCCATTTGTCTGCTTCTGTACAGATCGATGAGGAGGGTTGGTGACCTGCTTTTCTGTCCTCTCCCTATACCTTGTATTAGGTTTCACAGGGTTGTGGGAGGGGAGGACTGTGAATAATTTTTTTCTCTTTTTCTGCTTAGTAACAAACTAGGCTTTATTACTTTTACTGCTTATGGGACATCTTGTGTAACTTTTGTTCCATTTTCAGAGAGCAGTGATAACCTTGCTTGGCATTAGCAGATCTGATGCGTTGTGATGTGTAGGTTACTTGGAAGTCAGAGGCCGGACCCAGAGTTTTCTGGCCGAATGGGTGTCTGGGAGAGGATAGACTAGAGCACCAGGGACCCTGTCTAGCTCTGTTCTAGATTAGGTTCATTTCGATACACCTTCTCATTAGGCAAACATACTTTCTTCCTGTGCTGACAAAACTGTGTGTTGAATGTGCCTACGGTTTTGCCTATAAATATAAACCTAAAACTATTTTTAAATGGTCAGCTGGTAAAGTGTGGGATAGGACTGGCTTCAGAACTGAAACAGTTTTATGTTGAAGTAGCTCTTCCATTTTCCTGGGAGCTTTGATTTCACTTCAATGAACAGCATCCATTTTTTTTATGCTCACAAACCCATTAAGTTAGTTGGGTAGTCTTAACATCATTCTCCTTCCTTCCCGTCGTCTTGTTTTCTCCCCAGTTTATGTCCTTCTATGCACAGTAAATCTAACGCAGTATATTTCTGGATGTAGCTTGGTCATACGAACTAGCTCTCTGCTCTTCTCTGGGGGGAGGAAGGAAAGCACTGCTAAGGCCTTTAAATAGACTAAGGTGATTAATATAGTCATCCATACCCCTCTAGCTAACATAGCAATGCATTGACAAAGCCAGAAATTAAATCAAAGGGTAAAGTTAAGTCTTAAGCAAAATTTATCTACAGATCTCAATGAGCCTTAACTTTAAATATAAGGAGTAAAATCTGTCTTCTGTTAATTCATGTTGACAAAATTTCCCACAGCTGGCTTGTCTATAGAACAGAACATCAAATCCTCAGCATCTTGTTATCCAGATAGTCATTTGTGTCCTGTGCCTGCTAGCACAATTGTGAATTTTAGGCTGGAAAAATAATGCATTGATGTCTGGCAACGGATGTAACTTAATTTGGGGACCATTTATTTTAGATTTGATGATACTTGGAATAAGGATGACTGTAAAAGCCAAATACATCCATCTCTCACACCTGAAATTCTCTAACTTTTGACCTGACTTGCTCTTTTTGCCATTTAACTTGTCTTGATTTTCATGAATAGCTTCTCAGTCCAAAGTCTAGTGTATCATTTTTATTGGGAGAAAACTAGCTTTCAGAAATGCATGTTATATGCCATAATGTTTGTAAGGGCCCTGTAAATTATGCACTAATTCCAGCTAGCACATCTTAACAAAGTGTGACACCTGTAAACTTCTGCATTTTTATCATCAGTTGTTCTGTTTTAATAGTGACTTCACATCAGAAAGCACGTATGTCAACAGGTTGTGTGAAGAAGACAGCTTCTTTTTCTTCGTGTTTGCTAAACAAATATTAATTTTCTGGGAGTACTACCTCAGTTTGTATCCTGCCTGCCAGCTGACTTTTTGAAGTCTGCTTTGTAGAAGCTTGCAGTAGTGCCCTTTAGGATCAGATGACCTGGGAGGAAGTATCCCACTACTGGTGTAATTGACAAAATAATGTTTTCCTTCTATTTTTGAGAGGTTTTTCTGGCTAGCCAATTTCAGTTTTAAGGACACAACTGAAGCTTTTTTTTTTTTTAGCCTTTGTTTGAAGTTCCTTTTTAAATTATGTGTCACTTGGAAAATTTTTACTGCTTGGAGACTGATATTTTGAGGGTGATGATGTAGCCAAGGAAAGACAGTAATTTTGAGGTTTTCCCTTTCTAGAACTCTGTGCATCTTTAAGGTCCTGAGGGTAATAGTTAGCTCCTGATAGGCACTCGCTGCTGCTGCTTTTGAAAAAGAAAAGAGAAAGCACTAAGGGAGGGGTTTTTTTTTTCTTTCCTTTTTTTTTTTCTTTTTTTAAATTATCATTTCCTGCTTTCCTTTTACAATGCAGCTATTATCTGCTGGCTACAATAGAAGTGATGTATTGGAAACAGGTGTTAGACCTATGCAAAAGATTTACACCTGGAGACACAAACATCAGGAGCCTGGAGAGAGCTTAGTCTCTTGTATGGTGACCACTAATTGAGTACTCAAAGACAAAATATACTAGGTAATTTCAGTCCATCTTACATACCTCTGAGTGTGTCTTGTGCTCATCTGGTCATAAGTAAAAGTGTGGTCATTACTGTAAATGACAGCTAGTGTGTGTATATGACAGTCCTACATTCTGATGTTATTTAAAAAAAAAAACCAACAAAAACCAAAAGTGCTCCTGCAAAGTTATTGCAGTTGATTCTAGAATGTATTCCACTTAATGGAAAACTTTACAACCTGTAACTTGTTGACAAATTGAAAGTAGATCTGGATTTCTCCCAGGTATGGTCTCCTTGGTTGACAGACATTGACAGTGCTAAAACACTGGAGTAGAACCTAATGGAATTAATTCACTGTGTACAGGTGGGGAATTTTAACGGCATGTTCTGTTCCTGTAAAATGGGTTGTGCAGTTTCACTTTGTGGTAGGGTTTTATGCTTTTGATGTGGGGGACAAATATGTCAGTCTGCTGTCAGAAGACAAATCTGTATTGGAAACTAAATAGAGTATTTTTTTGTTTTCTTATTTCCTTTTAGTATTGGATGAATGAATATACTTCTTCCCTTGGAATTGGAGTGTTCCATTCAGGTATAGAGGTGTATGGCCGAGGTACGTACAAGAAAAACATAACTTACTCTTTGTTCCAGTAATGCTGTTATTTAAAAAACATTTTTCAGGTAGTGAGGGAAGTCTGGCTCCTGAAACCTGTTCATCAGTGTTCTCTTAAAGTTCTCATCTCTTCTGCCTCCGGAAAAAACCTTGGATATGAATAATCTGGTAGTTATCTCGCATTCTTGTATAAAGCTATGCAACTATGAAAAAGTGTGCAATTTATTCACCTAGACATAGAAATCTTTATTTTAGGTTTTGAAATACCTGTTGTTAAAACAAATGCGTGCTTCATCTAAGCCCAGTTGAATCATGTTGTATTCTGCCAGCACTTTGTGCAAGGAGTTAATTTTTAGCTACAGAAACAATAGCCTGTTGCAGATAGGCTCCTAAAAGTGCGTGATGCTCAGGAAAAATTGTCTATTCCTTATTGGTAGGTTGGTTTGTTTTAAAGAGACGGTTTCTTCAAAATGTGTCTTGTGCATGCTGTTTACAAATTATACTCTTGTGATAAATACAGCAATACATTCTGATTTTGCTAAATAGGTTGTACTTTAGGGAAGCAGCTTCCTGATCTGTTCAGGCCGCTTTGAATCCCCTTTGCTGCCAGAAGGTGTTTCTGAGCATGCTGTAGCACAGGCTCAGGTCTGAGGTGTTCCTGCCTAGCAGTATAATGACGCTCTGAGGTGATGGGTGTTGCTCAAAGTAGTCCATTTAAAGAAGAAAAATCTACTTCTGTTCTCTTTTTGGAATGTGTTTGGAGGTGAGGGGAAGCAGCAAAAAGGTGTGGCATGCGATCCAAACACTACATTGCGCAGTTATCTTAAACTATAGATGTTTCAGCTTACTATAATGGTCACATTGTAGCTGGGTTTGCAGGTGTTATCAAAGCAACAAATTGACAAAATACAATGCGTATTGTTAAAGCATTTTTGGATTTCTCTTAATCCAAACCAGAAAGACCTGACTCTTACTAGTGCTGTGCCTGAAACCCAGTTCTTGAGCTGTGCCAAATACATGTGTCTCCCTTCCTGTTCGGATTATAACAGCTTTCTCATATAGCAGGTCATACCCCTGCTAGAACAATGACTTGCATTTTTCAAAGTACATCAAACTTTATTTATTAACCTCTTGTAAAAAAAGATTATCCACAAAACTGAATGCTGGACTTGGATGATGTGTTACGAGTTTTGAGGAAAGGAAGCGTGAAATCATGCTTAAGAGCTTTTTATTGCACTCTGGGTGTGGCATGTTGTGTTATCTTGCAGACACAGAAGGAAGCTAAAGCACACCATTGTATTTGCACGTACTGTAAGTGCTTATGCCAGCAGATGCTACGTGCAGGCTTCAGACGCATGCACTGACTTGCTTTCTTGTTATAGTAAAGAACTTGGGACAGTTGAACTCTTACAAATCAAGAAATTAAAAAACCCTATTGGGCCACTACTTGCAGCCACACTTAGAGCTGTCGTGCACACTGAACAGAAGCACCATCAGACCTTTGAGGATGCAGTACTTTGAATCCCTAATCTATAAATATGTAAGTGGACTTTTAAAGACAAGCAGGTGTAAAGAACAGTGGTAGGATTTACAATTTAACTTGTAAATCCTCACTTATACAATGAAAATAATATATACTTAGTGTAAAGTTATTCAAGTTAAACCTGTACACTGATCCAGGAAATTTCCTGTTAGTTTTCACTTA
This sequence comes from Haliaeetus leucocephalus, assembly GCF_000737465.1. Classification (NCBI taxonomy): domain Eukaryota; kingdom Metazoa; phylum Chordata; class Aves; order Accipitriformes; family Accipitridae; genus Haliaeetus; species Haliaeetus leucocephalus. The sequence continues at coordinate 1,004,785 of NW_010972598.1, read as the reverse complement.
GGCTGACTAGTAACTAACCAAACTATTAATTTCCAGCTCCTTGCATTTGTTACCCATGTAAATAAGATGTCTGGTTTCTGGCTTTAGATCTTTGTGAAGTGATGTAGTCAGTGAGGTCTGCTATTCTTTACTGTCATTTTATGCTGTTTTTGTTAAATCTGAGCTTTCTCTTTCAGAATTTGCCTATGGTGGTCATCCATACCCTTTTTCTGGAATATTTGAAATTTCACCAGGAAATGCTTCTGAGCTAGGAGAAACATTTAAATTTAAGTAAGAGAGATACCTATTTTCTTGCTTTTGAGAAGGCATATTAAAAAGATAACTTGTTGCATTTATTTTTGAGGATAGATGTGTTGAATGATACTACAGGATTTCTGACTTTTGGAGAAATTAGTGTGTTTTCTTTACTTAGAAATGAAAGATGGACAGAGGTGATGAAAGTGAAGTGTCTACAGCAAAGAACATTATTTTTAGCATACCATTAAATTCCTTAAATGTGTACAAATTATGTTGACTTGTGGGTAGCTTTTGTTATTCGTACAGTATATATGACAGGGTCACTTTTTCAAGATAGTGAAATTTTTATTCAACGATAAAGCTGAAAAATGTTGCTCTTCAAGGTTTCCCCGTGTCTCTTTTCTACTTTCTCATTGTGATTGCTTTGACTGTTCCCTGTGTTACAAGCCCTTACCTGTTCTCAGCTGTCTCTTAGAAACAGTTTCCTTTGGGGAGCAGGGGAAAATTGCATCCAGTGTTTGTCAGAATTAAGTTGCAAAGAACTTGTGAGCTACGGGTGGACAATCGGCAAGGAAATAATCTCTCATGGTAAAGATGAAAGTGGTGCTGTAAAATGGAATAGAAAGAATCTATGTTATTCTTGGAGGGCAGAAAGATCTTGCCACAGTAGGGTGATTTTTGAGCAATGTATGAACAGTAATCCACCTATATCATGGAAGCCTGATCACCACCTATTTTCTCTGTTTCTCTTCTAGGGAGGCTGTGGTTCTAGGCAGTACTGACTTTATGGAAGATGACATAGAAAAAATAGTAGAAGAGCTTGGAAAAGAATTCAAAGGAAATGCTTATCACCTAATGCACAAAAACTGCAATCACTTTTCTTCAGCTTTATCTGAGGTAAACAAACTTGAAGGTCTATAGAAAGGTCCTTCCCAGGTGGCTACAGAGCATCATCTCCTTCCTGTCCTTTGGAATGTTTGGCCTAACTTCCAACTTCCTACCTCTGTTACCTTGGGCAAATGTCACCGTTTTTTAGGTTTTATTTGTGCTTATGTCCAAAAGCACAAGATTTTGCTGCCAAAAATGCTAAATATTGTTGTCATACATAGTTTGTGTTTGAGCAAGGGTGCACTCCTAATTGAGAGACCTAGTAAATTAATTATTAACAGGATTTCAAAATCATTTCAGATGCTACAGAGATCACTACTGAAGATAGAACCATGTGTTATTTTTATCAGTATTTCCCCACAGAGTCATCACACTGAAAAGAATTTTTGAAGTTATGACATACTGTTAAAGAATAACAAAGGCATTGAAGTTTCACAGACAATGTTAATCTTCTGCTTGAGAGGCTTTTGTCAAGTTACTGCTCTGCTAGCACCTGCATCCTGGTCATGTAGATAACTGAGTGGTCATGCAGAGTGTCTGACTGTGGAGTTGAATGGGCTTTGCTTTTTCCCTTCAGCTGTATTTTAACATGATAGGTTTGCCAATACGATTGAATGCCTGGTCACTCACATGTGTATCAGCACAAGGGTAGGGTCAGGAACAAGTAACCCAGGACAAAGAGGGGAATGGCAGTTGTGATTTTATTGGTGGTTAGCAATCTGTGCTTGTGAGAATTTATTCTAATGTTCCATTGAAGCACTTCAAAAAAGGGATGGCTATTTTTTCCCTGGTGAACTTCCATAAAATTTAATTGTTCTTTTTTTTTCAAAATAGTTAATGGCACACTTATTGCATAGCCTGTGTTTTGTGTAGACTGTTTGATCTTCCACTGGTACTGGAAAATTTTATTGAGATGATGATTCATGTTCAGTGCTGGTACAAGTAAGTAGGGTGAGACACTGACAAAGCTGCAGTTGGCATGACATCTGGCCTATATGGCCAGGTTTTTGCCATACTCTTCAACCGCATGGTCATGTTGTTTCTGTTTTATGTCTTGTCCTATTTAGTGTTCAAATTGACTATGAAAACAGGGATATAAATACAAGTTAAATGCTGCTCAGTCACAGCAGAGTAATGCTCCCGTTAGCTGTGATTTTCTCCAGATTTGCACTGGAGTAAGTAATATTGGAAGTGAATATGGAGGTAGTGAGTAAAACAGCTCGCTTCTTGAATAGTGATAACAAAACCATTTAATGACTGATGTACAGTAAAAACAAGTATTTAATGCAGCTTTATATATTTTTGAGGAGTTGAAACCAGCTTTGCATTGTATAGCTTCTCTTGTTCCAGTGAACCGAAGCGTGTGCTTGGCCTGTGTGCTGTAAGATGGTGATGTCTTGTGCTAAGTCATCAGAGGCTGTCACTGTAAATAGCCTCAGCTGTACACGTAACTGTAGTATTGACACTGTCTTTTTGACCACTTGATTTCAGGGTGCTTTTTTGTAATAGTGAGATTTCTCCTGCAATTTCTGTTTCTGAGGACTTAGTGGTGAATAGAAGGCATACCTTAACTCATTTCTGTGCCTTTTATAGAAGCTGTTCAAAAAGAGTGAGGTGGTTAGGCTTTTTAGGACTTCTAGAAAAAGTGTAGAACCATGTGTCAAACTCACAGTGGAAAACAAGTCTCCTTGTGTGACTTGGGATGCTGCATTTACTGATGGAGAAAGTTGTCTTAGTGCAGCTAACTTGAGTCCTTCTTGACTTGCATTTGTGATACGTAAATCGTAAGGCTGCTTGCAGTCTTTGCTTTTTATTTACAGTACTGTAGTTTTGTTACTGCTGAATCCAGAAGACAAATTAATCCTTTCTTTTGCCTTCTCCCCCTAGATTCTGTGTGGAAAAGAGATTCCACGATGGGTGAATCGCCTTGCCTACTTCAGCTCTTGTATACCGTTTCTCCAGAGCTGTCTGCCGAAGGAGTGGCTAACTCCTGCAGCCCTCCAGTCTAGTGTTAGCCAGGAGCTACACGATGAGCTGGAGGAAGCTGAGGATGCAGCAGCATCAGCTTCCTTGGCAAGCTCAGCATCTGGGTCTAGAACTGGACGCCACACCAAATTATAAGTCCTCCTCCAAAGTAACAAATGGTTTGAAATACTTCAGTTTAATCTCTCCAGCAATTGACTTCCTGACAGAACATGAGAGCTGACTCTAGAACATTGTTTTTATATGCAAAAAAGGCTCTCATCAGCCCCTGTTTCAGCTCAGGATTATTTATGTAGTGAAAAGAATTGCTGGGAGGAAAGGGAAGGATTTTGTGTAAAGCCACCCTTTTCATTTTCACCTGTTTGGTAGACCTGGGTTAACTTAACATCTTGTATAAAGCAGAACTTAAATTATTTGTTTACAGTATTGTGTACTGCTGTTTACAAGTCCTGTAAGGACTCCTGCCACCATGGAAGAAGAGAGAAATTGAGTTTGATTTAACTGTTGTTATAACTCAAAAGCAGTGGTATGATGCCCTAGATGAACTCTCCCCTCTGTTTTCAAGATTTAAGGCAGGTGAACGTTAACTTTCTGAGAAATGCCAGAAACTGCTGAATACTATATATGTGAACAGGGTACTGTGCACTTAAAGTGGCTGATGTAAACAGGTAGATTCCAGGATGTAGGGAGACTGGTTTTGTCTAAGATCTGTTACTAGCAGTATGACCTCTACATTAATGAAACTGTGGATTTTTGCACATATGAAGGGAAATTTCTTTCTCATTACAATGCACATTGATACCTTTTTTTTTTAACTCAGCCATGCAGTTTGCATCCTATCTTCTGTCTGTATTTACAGTCTACTTCAGCCAGGATTTAGAGATGTGAACATCATCTGTTAGAAGCATCAACAAGTTTTTCACTGTTTGCTTTACTTGATTTCAAACTTGTATATAAAATTAATGCTTGTATTCTTTTTTTCATTTCTTTTAGTTTGGAATAGTGTAATACAAGCCATTTATGGTTGGGGAATGGCCTTCCTTTTCTGCTGCTGATTTTGCTTCATTTGAGTTTGTAAACATTAGTGTCCTTTTCTTTGAGCTATAAATTACTGCCCAGTTGTGCATATCTGCGCAAACTATAGAGAAATCCTAATTTATTTTCCCACAGTCTCTATCTGTGGCATTAACTTTCTTGTCAGATGTAATGAAGAAAAACCTGAAAATTGCTTATGCACCTGCTTGTTTACACAGCAGAACCCACTAATCTGCACACATAATTATATCTGAAGGTAAGAGATATTATTTTCTAAAACACAGAAGTATGTTTGCTGGTAGATTATAATTAGAGCTAAATTATAATTAGTGATCAGAATATATAATGGAATGCCTTATTCTTGTTCACTTACCAAGAGAATTAATGGTTCTTCCAGTCATTAGTGTAAATTAGTGAGGTTCTATTGTGCACATAAGGATACAGTAGCACAAACATGAGGGAGGTGAGCTTGTGTATTTTATAAGACTTGCTGCCTTAAACTAACAAAACCCATACCATCTGTAAACTGATCAGCTCACAAAGAAGTGTGCATTACTAGAAGTATAAATGATTCTTACAAGCTTTATTTTCAGTCTGTTGCTGGGTTTAGTTTTTCCATTAAGTGAAATACTGACTCTACAGTTTCTGATGTTTAAAAGAAAAAAGTCCTCTTAGGAGGCAAGAATGCTTCATGTTACGAGTGCTCCTAGCCATGAGTAGTCAGTGCCATTGAAACCCACAGGAAGGTGCAGTAGGCTGTATCGTAGTAAGAATTCTTCTGGTTGCCAGCTCTGACTCATGTTAGAAACAAGTGGAAGTTTTTCTGCTGGCAGTTGGGTTGAATCCTTTGTCAGACAGTCTTTTAAGTTTTCACTCATCTTCTGTGATGCAGTGTAGGTACAGAGAAACACACACTCAGTTCTGGGGGGAAAAAATCAAGTGAGACTCTTTCTGGAAAGAGTGGGATTAACAGTAGAAGTCTTTTTAACTGTAGTTTGGTACGTGTTTTAATAATCTCTTCTACCAAGTGGGAAACGCCTAAGACTGACAAGTCTACTACTAACTACATTCTCTGGTCTCCAGAAGCTGGACATACTGACTCTCCCTGTTGAGTGCTTTTTTCATTTGAATCTCTGAATTTGAGTTCTCCTTTCTTTTTTTCCTGTAGTGAAAATGAATATGGTGGTCTCCAGTCAACTCTCAAGCATTACAGAACTGAATCTCACACTACTTACAGCTAAGACAACAGGCTGCAGACAGGTTATTTTGTCTCTGCTGTGCAGCTGTGGTAGTAATGTGACTAAGTCTCTTGGCCAAGGCAGGTCCTTTATTTCAGCTCAGGGTTGAGGCCACTGATCTAGCAATGTACTGTAGCTTTTCCTAGGTTTTAGGGAAAATGAATAGAATGAATTTTCATTGCTACCTAACTTTTATGTACCAAAATCAGCTTTTTAGGCTTCTGATACATCCAGAGCGTTAGGTCACAAATCTCTACACCTTCATTAACACACAACTACAGCATGTACAATGCAAGAACATGACAGATCACAGCACAGTTTTTATTTAGAAGTAAAACTAAGACTATTTTTTATAAAGCAGACTGGAAAGTTTGTAACAAAAATGTTCATTTTATTGGTAGCTGTACAGGTGAAAATACTGTCTTATGCGCCATAATTTTTGTTTGTTTGTTTCAAAACCATCCATTTGTAAATCCTGTGAGGAAACTGACACCTGAACCCTGAAGGCTGTTGGGTATTGTATCAAAGCAAGCAGTACTGTAACTTCAATCGCATGCTGTCAACTCAGCCTCCGCTGGATGCCTCCAAGAAGTCACCCTGCCAGTGGTTACTCCAATTTGTTAGCAATAGAGCAAGTTACCTTTCACCAGCATTACTGCCAAGCAGGGATTACTTTAGTCTACTAATGACCACACTGTGCTAGGACTAGAACACTCCAAAATGCTGTGAGAAAGCTGGACACCTGTGGAGTCTTTTCCATCAAAACGGGTAGAAAAATATCACTACTTCAGGGTTCTGCTCTGTTTACTTTCTCATTCTTGTTTAATTTTCTGTAAGATAGTACTTTTGATACGTATTATATTCTTTAACTCGAAGTCATTTTATTTCAATGCCATTTTCTGTTCAGCAAGCCAAAAAAATCCAATGTACTGTCAGTGTGCACCAGTAACTTCAGAGTGGCTTGGTAAAAACATAGTTGCATTACTTCTAAAATTTGCAATGCAATTCTGATCACTATTGATACATGATAATTTTCACTGTTGGAAGTTGGTTACAAGCTGAATATTCACTGATGCATTTTTTGTAAACTTGTATTCAAGTTTACTGTACTACATAGTATTTGTATAAAATTCAAAGAATTTTGACTTTTGTTACCTGTACATGGCAACAAGTTGTCTAGCATCTGAAACTTAAATCCATCAGTTTATTAAAAATACTTTTATAAAAAAAGACAGTTGGCTGTGTGTGTTATTCCCCTGGTACCTACAGCTTGTTTTGTCAGTGCCACCCAACCTGATCTTTGGTTTTGAAAGATGCTTTCAAAGGATAGTAAAACTATCCAAGGGTTTCCTATAGTTAAGCTCTAGGCTATATTCTGACACGGGCATCTGGAGCTGCAGTTTGATTTGTCTGAGGCATTATTAAGAGCCACTAGTTTTTAATAGACTAAATTCAAAATGTTTTCAGATTTGGTGTACTAACTACAGCTCTTGGGGTATAAACCGCTTAGGATGTGCTTGCGATATGTTGCAGATATTGTGGGCCATATTCTACAAGTTTGCTTGAAAGCCCAGATCTGTAGTCTGGATTTGCACCAGACTAAGCAGCCACAAGGTGCGTGGGGTCTGCAACGTCTGCGCCTTGCCCGCTCCTTTGAGCAGAGCAGAAGTACCCAGGCTGTGGTAAAGTACCAGTGGCAATGCCAGCCTAAGCCACTGCTACTTGTGCTAAGGCATACCTGCTTCTGCAGCGGCAGTGGTCACACAGCCCGGTGCTGACCCAGACTGGAGAAACTCTCCTGGCTGTTTAATTAAGAAGCTGCCAGGCTGTTTCCCGGAGAGGGCAGTCGAGCAGTTGGGTTGCAGCCTGACGTCCTGCGCAGTTCTGCGGGGTGGTGGCACCTCTGCTCGAAGCTGTGGTTGCCCTGGGCAGCAGAGCTGGCTGCTCCTCACAGCCGCGCTGCCTGTGGGGCAGCTGCATGGCGAGCCAGCCGGCAAAGCGAGTTCCCCAAACATCCCCAAGCTCGGGCACAGAGCTGGCAGCAGCCCTTGAGGATGGGCTCTGCCAGCACCCAGTGGTGTTGGTGCTGGACTTTGCAAGCAAACGCAGATGGGCCCACGTGTTTTAACAGGATAGATACTTCTCTGCACGTTCAGGGCACTGATAAAATTGAGTGCTGTCCTGTGGCTGTCAAAACTGGTGCTGCCCTTCCCCTCTCGCCCCACAGCTGGAAAGGGTATGTGTTTTACCGCACTGGGCATGCTGAGCCTGGCATCTCCCTGTGCACTGCCCATGAAGATTGGCTAGGACGTGACCTGTTGGAGAAGCTGCCAAGATACAGGTGTGTTCCCTTTTCCGACTGATCACTAGCAGAGCTGCAAGAGAGTTTGAGGAACTTGTAGCCTGCTGAAAGGAAACTTGACAAATTTGACAGCGTTCATCAGTTAAAACTAATAATGTGAGCTCCAGATAAACTCACTTGTGGCATCCAATGGCCAAGAGTGCCTATCCACTTCTAGGAAGGTAATCAATACATAAAAAATATTATTGCATTGTTTCTTAATGGGTGAGTAGCTGAGTTTAACTGAACCGTTCTGGAAGAAAATAGAGATGTTTCAATTGAAATTTCATTTTCTAAAACAGTTTCTTCAGGCATGCAGGGTTTATGTGGCAAATTTGTCATTGGAACTGCTTCTCAATAAGCAAAGCTTTTTTACGGCTAAAGGCACCTTAGTCATATCACTCTCCCCAAATAAATGTTTTCTTTCACAGTGCTTTAGATAGTGCAATGAAAAAGGCTGTTGGACAGTTCCTGACTTTCTCTGATACCCTTTGGTTTTATCTAAAGCAGATCATAAAAAAACTTCAAACTTTTCAATGTAACAACTTGTCAGGGGAGCCATGGCATTGCTTTGGGAAAGCAGCTATGCTCCACCGGGAACTCTGATTCCTGCTGTGCTAGAGTAGGAATCCCATACTTCTCACATGATCTGGTGCACTAAAACTATAACGCAAACTAAACCAGGATCTAGCCATAAAGAAATGCAAGATTTCCTGCACTGGTGCAGTTCTGGCTTGCTTTGGGGATGATAGAGGGCTACGTATATCTCCAGGTCTCCTTAGAGAGGGATGTTACTAACACGAGACCAGCTCTCCATCTGAGCAGCAGCCCAGGACAAGCAGAGCTAAGGTAACACGGCTCCTTCTGCAGGTGGAAGATGGGTGGCCAGCGGTTCTCGTGTTCTTTTCAAAGTGGTTTGTCAGTCCTGGAATCCTCAAAGCAGAAAGCCTGCTGCACTTGCTGATTACCTGCTGTGCTGCTTCTAGCCCGTGCAGTTGTGTGAAAGGAGAGGCGTCACTGCTAGTGTCTTCTGAATGAAGCCAACAAAGGTTAAAGGGGGGCTTCATGTGTGCCTCAAAGGGATGGTTCAAACTAGGCTCATGGATTTCAACTATTAAGGTTTCCTTTCAGGGAGCCTTTTTTACCTCTTTACCCCTTTCACCCTTACACAGCCTGAAACAAGGCACCCAAATGCCGGACTTCAAGAAGCCACGACTGAGTTGCCGAACCGCTCCTGCTGGGGCTCACCATAGCCTGGCAGGAAGGTTAGGAAGGGGTTCAAGCCATCTCGGATGAGAAAAAAGCCTTTCCCGCAGCCGTGATGCCAGCCTTGTCTTCTGCCCCAGGCAACTGTGGGGCAGCAGCATGGGGGGGTCAGACGCACCTTTTGTGGGGTTCCCATCTGGTCCCAGTGTGGCTGCTGGCTGATAGGGGTCTTCCTTTACAGTGAGATAAATGACATGAATCGGACACCCCCTGCCAAACAGGGCACAGGCAGGTTTCTATCAGGCTCTAGCGAAACGTGCCCAACTTAGAGCGCCAGGAAGGAACGGGGGGGAGGAGGAGACCCTCTGTTCCCAGTGAGTGCCTGAGTGACACAGCGAATGCAGTTTCGGCTGGCTCCCTCATGTTTCCCAGGTCTGAACGGTCATTACTGTTAGCTCAAGCAAAGCCAGGGCTTTCCTCCCAAAATAAGAATAAAGCCCCATTAAACCCACCTAATGACAACACAAATCATGTCAAACAGAAAATGGCTTGTGTTCCCTACGTGGGCTTCTGAGGCTTGTGGGTTTTGTTCTGGCTTTCCCATTCCTAATTTGCCTGTGGGAAATGCTGCCTTCCCCCAGCCCTCCTAGCACAGGCACACAATAGCTGCTTGTTTTTCGCCTGGAAGGAATTGCTGAGCCTTTAAATAGCTGGGATTGAGTTTATTTTTCTTCTGTACTTCAGCTCATTCATTACTCTGGTCATAGCATCCTAAAAGTGAAGATTTCTAAGAGCATTGGAATTTCCCTCCTTTTTTTTTTTCTGAAAAGATGCTCTGCATCTTAAATTTTGTGCACCAACGCTCACTAACTAATCCTGCAGCGAAGTGTCAGCTTCTAACAAATTAATTCACATGCCATTAAGCAAATATGATCTGAGTAGTGAGGACTAGCAAGAGCTGATGGCAACGTAGCTGGCTCAAACGCAACTGTAAAGGTCAATTACTTTTTATGTCAGGGAGACTTGGAAAGTTCAGTAAAAGCACTGAACAAGAACCGCCGATAGTCAGGGTGACCAGCTGAGCGGAGGCTGCTTGGGCTGGCTCTTACCTCCAGCACTCTGGAGTCAAGGGCAGAGAAATGCCTCAAGGAGTACCCCAGCTTTTGAGGATGCTCTCACCTCTGCAATTGCTTTCTTTAAGCTGCTTTGCCCTTCCAGGAGCCTTATGGCATCTGTGTGTGTTAAGAGGTTTAAAGGAAGGACAGTCTCTGTGGCCCAAACCGCTGCCTCTGCCCCACGGGTCCCCGCACAAACGCTCCTCCAGTGAAACGGCCGTGCCGCAACACGTGTGCAGGGATGCCACGCTCGCCTTGTGCTTTCGGAGAGTACAGATGAGCATGGCATGGGAACCTGCAATGGATCCTTCAGGGAGACAGACAGCCTCTAGCACCTCTCCAGGTTGCACTGAGCTTCAAAGGTGTAGTGATTGGTGCCAATATTGCTGAGATTGTCTTCCAATGAGAAAAAAAGGCTTTCATACTAACTATACTGATGTGATCATTTATTGATAATATACTAATACTGCAGAATTAAACCAAGAACAAACAGGAATCTGTTCAGAGCTAGACTACGCACCTTTCTGGTCCTAGCCCGTGGCATAACCTGTACGTAGCACAACCAGAGCAATCAGCTCCTCAGAGTCATCTTTTTCTTCCTCACTCTGTCTTCTACAGATGTTCAACTTCCTAAATAGTCTCTGAGGGCCTGCCTTTTACCTGCAGACCGAGTAACCCTATAGGTCATGACACTCTTCCCTGATTGTGTCATGAGCTAATCTATACTTCTTCCTTCTGGGAAGGTTTACTAAGAATGTCTTGAAGTAGCAGCAACCCCCCCCAGAAACGGGCTCTTGTTTAATGTCCACCAGTGGTGGCCTTTGCAGCGTATACCTGGTAGCCTGGAAAAGCTCGATTCTGTCCCTCCTTGCAGTTTCCAGGGTGACTTTCTGCCATCTTTCCAAGCCAGCTGTTGCCTTCAAGCCTTGTCCGCAAGCTGGAGAAAAGTGCTGAAGTAGGTTACTTTTCAGCTGATCACCTTCATAAATTTTAATCTTTCAGTATTATAGGAAAAAACCCACCCTAAAAGCGCACCTCTAGTGAGTGTCAGCTTGATTTGGAGAAGCTAGCCTTTGAGAAACATTAGAAACCCCATGTCCATAGGCAGCTGGAGAGGCCAAAGGACCCGATTAGCAGCTCTTCTAGTTTTTCAGCTGTGGAAGCCTGTGCTGATGACATCATCCTTCCATGATGACCTTAGAATAAGGAAACATTTTCCCTCCCATCTGAGCAGCCCACGAAAGCTCTTTTGGTGCTCTTTTCCCAACAGCAACTTGCTTTTGGGACAAGAGCCATGGGGACAGACTGTCTGCAAGGTTAAATCTCTGCCACTGGGGTGCTGCAGCAGAAGCAGAGGGTGCCCTGCGAGGAGACCTGAGCCAGTGCTATGCAGCACTGGGCCACGCAGACGAGCAGGACGGACTCTTGGAGACCCAGCAAGGGACTTCAAGGGCTCCATCTCAGTTCCCCCCTCCCCACAGCATCACCTTACTCTCACTTCAGAAGAAGCCCCTGATGCAATTGTTCTAGCGTTAAGTGACCTTTCAGCATGAGGGAGAGCTGCCACTCAGACCAAGGGCTAAAGCTGCTTTTAAATTTAAAACCATGTTTTAAAGTAACATACTCCACGCTGGTGCCTACAGTGTCTGAAGAAATGCAACCAAAAGCTGCAGCTGAGCCTGGGTCAGACAAGTCTCCTCTCTCTACCCAAATGCACAGATAAAACCTCTAGTTATGGAAGAGCATTATAGGGGTTTGTGGCTCCTCAAGAAACACCACCTGCCTCGGGAGGGAGACGGATGTGGGGAGGCTTGAGAAAGCCCAGCCATCACACCTGTCTGCAATCCCTGGTGCCAGCATCCCATCCGCAGGGCCATGACAGAAAGGCTAGGCAGAAGCGCTCCTGGAGTGTTCTCCAGCATCTCTGTCCCTCCCTGTGGGGCCAAGGCCACGGGAGGGAAGGGTCCATCCTGGCACTGCCTTTATTGCCCAGGCAGCAGGCACGGGAGGCAAACACCACGCTCCCTCCCACCTCCCTGGTGCAGGGGTAGGAACTGCCTGCCTTCAGGGGGGGCTCCCCTCCATTCCCATACTGCCAGACTCTGATAAGTGAGCCTGAAAAATTACAAAGTTGGGCTCTAAAACTGAACGGGGAATGAAATGGCATTCCTGTGAACTGCACAGCAAGCCTGGCTCCTGTACTAGTCCCACGCAGGGGATGGGAAGGGGTGGGGTGGGATCGGATGGGGAAGGCTCTACTGCAGGTTTTAGTACAGGTGCTTAAGGCACTCAGTCAACAACCTGGTTCACTTGGACAAGCAGCAAATAAATAAATAGCCTGGCTTTTATGCTTTGTGAGGAAAGAAGGGCTTTTCTAATGTTTGCATCATGCAATATTCCCATTTAAACAAAAAGCTGGGGTTCTGCTAGCCTCGCCATGCTTATATGAGGCTTGGAACAAGAGTAAAGGTGGAAACTGCTTTTTCTGTGGTAAACTCCTGGCTGTGGGGATGGGAGAGCTCAGGCATCATGAGGCTAAAGGACAGACTTGAGTCACTCGTCCCTCCTGTGGGCACAGGGATTGGGCTCAGGAGAATGCAGGCACGCTAAGCCACTTATAGCTCCAGCAGCCAAGCAAAGGAGGAGTCACGGGCAGACAGGCTGAGATGGTGGAGGTGCCTGCTCTGCCCTGAGGCGTGGAGAGGGCCTGGCCGCCAAGGCCATTCAAAGCAGTCGCTGCTCTTTGCTGGCTGGAAGAGCTTACCTTCGAGTCTAGTTAAGTCCAAAAACCACCCAGAGAAAGAGCACCTCATCTACATCTGGTTGCTGAAAGCTCAAGGAAGTCCATGAGCCAATTAAAAAAATATCACCTGGTGCCAGGCACTAATTCTCCTGATACAAGTCAAAGTCTTTGATTATGGAAATGCTACAAGCCATCCCGTGGCTGATCCCAAGTAAACATCCAGCCAGCACCCCTGCATTTCATGTCGGAGTAACAGTGCTGGGACACCTCAGCCATCACCCCCAATGAGAGAGCAGCTCTCTGCTCCCTCTTCTTGCCAATCCCTTCACGGTCTGTGGCTGGAAAAGAACACTTTCCAGGCAGGACAATTCAACAAGGACACAGCACAGGCACAGACAGAAGCTCACACTGCTCGTACTCAAAAGCCACAAGGATGTGTTTGTACCTAGTGCATTTAAAGAGAAGCAGGTAACGTAACCTTAACCTGGAAATGCCAGTGCCCTGGTTTTGGCTGGGATAGAGTTAATTTTCTTCTTAGTAGCTGGTACAGTGCTGTGTTTTGGATTTAGTGTGAGAATAATGTTGATAACATGCTGATGTTTTAGTTGTTGCTAAGCAGGGCTTATCCTAAGTTAAGGGTTTTTCAGTTTCCCATGCTCTGCCAGCAAGGAGGTGCACAAGAAGCTGGGAGGGAGCATGGCCAGGACAGCTGATCCAAACTAGCCACAGGGATATTCCATACCATAGGATGTCATATCCAGTATATAAACTGGGGGGAGTTGGCCAGGAGGGGTGGATGACTGCTCGGGCATTGGTCAGCAGGTGGTGAGCAATTGCATTTTGCATCACTTGTCTTTTCTAGTTTTTTTTATTTTATTTTATTTTATTTTATTTTATTTTATTCTTTTTCATTACTAGTAGTAGTAGTAGTAGTAGTAGTATTAAATTTTATTTTACTTTCATTATTAAATCGGTCTTATCTCAGTCCATGAGTTTTACTTTTTTCTGATTCTCCTCCCCATCCCACTGGGTCGGGGGGGAGTGAGCGAGTGGCTGTGTGGTGCCTAGTTGCTGTCTGGGTTTAAACCACAACAGCTAGCAGGCAAGCTGGTAAGACTTCACCAGAGCAGATATTTCTGGTAGTATTTAGGAAGAATTCCAAGAATATTTGTAAATTAAGTGCGATACATATAGGACTGGTATTCTAAATATACTTGTTTAACAAGTTAACCTATAGGAGTACACTAGGAGCAGTGGAATAAATGAGTGAACAAAACATGTCATCTGAGCGGGTAAGGGGTCCAAAAAGGAAGGGGGACATGTACATTCAAAGCTGAGCACAAATCCTTCCGTCACTGCTGGGGCCTGGGAACGCTACAGCGGTGGGAGGGGAGGGTGAAGACATCTCGAGACCCTTCCTCCCTCTGCCCTCCTCCCCCGGCTGCGGGACAAGCTGCCCAGAGAGGCAGGATGAGGCGGGATGAGGAGGACGGGTGGCAGCCGGGACAGGCACTGCACTGGGGCTGCTGCCCGTGGAACAAGCTGAAGCCTCTGGGCCCGGGCTGGTCCGTCTCATGGCAATGAGCAACGTGTGTGCATGTGCAGATGGAGGGAAGCCCGGCGGCACGGGAGGGGGAAGGACAAGCAGGTCAGCGGTCTTCTCTCCTGTATGTGCTACGAGTCATTTCTTGGTTTCCATGGAAACCAGCTGCTGCAAAATTGATGTTGTAAAAAGGACTTCCAAGATTAAAGCCAACAGATTTGCTTTGCTCTAACAAAATTAGAGGGACATGTCACTTCATCACACTGCGTGTGGCATAAAAACAGTGTCAGAGAAGTTGCAAGTACCCCCGAGACAACCTGCCAGCAGCGAGCGCTGCATCGCCTGCCCTGCGTTGCTGAACAAACCCCAGGCAGGAGAGAGGAGGAGGAGGAGGAGGAGGAAGGAGCAGGGACTTCCTGGTCCCATTAGCTCTATCCAGGTGGGTACAGCTCACGCCAGTGCAGGAGGCAGCGCTGTTGCCATCTCTGAGGGCTGAAAGCTATAGTCTGCCCTGGAAAACCCTGGCCAGCAGAAGCAGTAGCAATGTATGATTGTGTGGCGAGATCTCCAAGAGGCTGCAAGGACACTATGCTGCAGAACCTCAAGTGGAAGGAGAAAAGGCAGCAATGGCAGGTTAGAGACAAGCGCAGTTATTGTGAAGCTGCCTATCCCCCTTACACAAATATTGAACTGGGGACAACTTTATTCAGTGTCTGCTTTGATATCTGATGAGGCCATCAAGCAGTCAAAAATCAGTCTTGTATGAAGATGAAGTTTGGGTAGGCCAACTCTTATGTAAGTTGCTTTCAGAAATACATGTACTATTGAATAAACCAAAGTCGTGCCTCGCAGAGAAGCTCCGTAGCAACAAAGTGAGCCAGTCTTTGATGGAATAATCGGCAGGAAAACGTGCAAAACTTAAAAAGCTTAACTCTCCCTACTTATTATGAATTACTCAATCAAGTTGCATTTGGAAAGAGTCCATGAAAATAGGCATTTAGCCTAACGAGAAATGCCACAGCCCAGGTTAGGTAGCATGCAGAGGCCTGTGGTTAATGCTCAGAACCAATGGTGTGAAGACAAGCTGTGGCCACCATGACAGTAGTGACTCACATCTCCTCTGAAAGGCAGCAGAATGGCCACATGGACTGCACACTGCATGTGTTCAACTCAATGCAGTGCTAGCACCTGCACATAATCACTTCAGTGGAAGAACAGCCTTCCCAGTGGATAATAATCAGGCAAATCAGAGAAAACATCTGGAAGCAGATGTTAGCAGGCTGGAATTCATTCTTAGCATGAGTTCTGATAAGTTTCTAGAAGTTGCTCCAATATTTTACAAAAATGTAGTCAAGAATACAGAAATGCTGAAGGCAGCCAAATCAAACATCAAATATTTTTGTTCAAGTCCTGCAAATGACAGCTGATCATAGCACTAACAAACAAGTGTTCATTATTGAAAAGTCCCCATGTTCCTCAGTGCAGTGAAAGCTACGTGACCTTGGAAGCTTCCCGTGAATATTTTTCTGCATCTCTGCTGTGAAATCCACTCAAAATAACTATACTGTATTACCCATGACCCCATTTCTCCGACAGCAAGGCTCTACAAAACTTGAGGATGTAAAATTAGAAATCCTGGGAGCTCAATTCATGCTCTGTTGTGGAGTGTTTCATCTCCTTAAGCAGCGTTAAAGCGCTGCTACGCAGGCCTCAGGAATATAAACGCTAATTACTGTAGCCGTGTAACTGAAGTCATAAAGAACTTTACAGTACAACTAATAAGCAATTAGATGCTAAATTAAGAAGTAGAACATGATGGTCTATAGTCCGTCGAAGGAGGAGCAAAGCTCAGAAGACAGATATGGTATTTTATGGAAGAAACAGGTAGCTCTGAAGTCTAACTTTGGCATCTGAAGATACGCAGTGTGAACAGACACATGGTGCTGCCAGTGACTTGATTTTACATGTATGCTTAGCCTATCAATAAAATGATTAATTAGCTGAAAAGAACAGAACGGTCACTCCATAGGTGAGGACAGCAAAAGAAGACTGCATTATACAACATATAAGGCAGTGATTAAATGTACAGAGAGGGGAGCTGTGGCTTGGGTTCTTCAGACTCAAGCTGCTGGACAGTCAGGACATGACTCAGTTGCCTACATACTGGCACTGGGTCCCTCTTGGTTTAGCCACCCAAACATAAAGTACTTTTCCAGCTGATTTAGTACTGTCATGGGAGTAACGAAACTCACACATACTTGAAAGGAACTTGTTTGACATGGACAGGATTTGCAAGATTGAGTAAGCTCTCCATCATGTAGCCTTTCCCAGATTTCCTTCTGAACCCTCCTCCCAGCTCATGTCACAAGAGGCTCAGATGGTCTTTGGAGCCTTGCCAGGGAAGGTAGAGGCTGATGTGAGGGAATCAGCTTTCCAACCTACTACCTTTCTTCCTGGATGAGCAATTTGTCTCAAAGTACTCCATCTCCTCTGAAACCCTCTCACCCACATGGGTGGCATTCCTTGGGAGAACAGCTCAGTCACTCTCCTGATGAGCTTGCAAAGTGCGTGGCTTCATGTTTGTCATGGGTTAACCCCAGCCAGCAACTAAGCACCACACAGCCTCTCACTCATTCCCCCCCACCCAGTGGGATGGGGGAGAGAATCAGAAAAAAGAAGTAAAACTCGTAGGTTGAGATAAGAACAGTTAATAGAACAGAAAAGAGGAAACTAATAATGATAATAATAACAATAATAAAATGACAATAATAATAATAATAATAAAAGGATTGGAATATACAAGTGATGCACAATGCAATTGCTCACCACCCGCCAACCGATGCCCAGTTAGTTCCCAAGTGGCAATCCCTCCCAGCCAACTCCCCCCAGTTTATATACTAGACATGATGTCACATGGTATAGAATACCCTGTTGGCCAGTTTGGGTCAGCTCTCCTGGCTGTGTCCCCTCCCAACTTGCTGGCTGGGCACAAGAAGCTGAAATATCCTTGACTTAGTCTAAACATTACTTGGCAACAACTGAAAACATCAATGTTATCAACATTCTTCTCATACCAAATTCAAAACATAGCACTATACCAGCTACTAGGACGAAAATTAACTCTATCCCAGCTGAAACCAGGACAATGTTCCAGCTGGTCCAGCCATGGCTTAGCACTTAGGAGCTGCTAGGAAAAACATAGTGCCAGGGTGTTGTCTAAATGGTTAGGGCCAGAGCAGAGTCAGGACATGGGTCCCATAGTAAATAAAGGTCTTGGACAGCAATCAGGTTTTGCATCAAACCAAGGATTTAGGGAAGAAGCTTGGTCAGAAGTTAAACTGATGTTGAGAAGACAAGGCAGGAGCCTGGACAGAAGATGAGAGGGACTCAAGGAAACCCTAGAGGAAAGGCTATCTGCCTTGTAAGGACCCACTGAGTAAAGGATAGGTTTGTTTTCAAAATCTTCTTTATTCTTTCTTACAATGTAGTTCAGAGAGTTGTGTTGTCAGACTTAATTGCTTTTCTATTCTAATAAAACAGCCTTGGACAGCCAGGTGAAGAAAAATGGAGAAGAGCAGCGTGAGGTCAGCGCACTGGGTGACTCATCCCAGCAGAGGCAGCAACACTGGCTGCTCAGGGATGCAAGTCCTTACGTTCTTTTTTGCTGTCGAAGCCTCTAGTTGGCCCTGAGACAGTCAAACCCTCAAATCAGGATATGAATGCTCATGTCTGACTCCCAGATTGTTCAGCTGGTCTTTCTTACCCCTGTTCAGTCAAACACATCAACTTGCAAACCAATTTTCAGTCTAGAATTTGCTTGATCCACAGTCTCTATGGGAATGGAGACAGTGACTTTCAAAATTGATTCCCAGTGTTCCTTTCCAATAGCAGCACACAAAAGTACAGGAAGATCGCCCTTTACATCAGCGTTGTAAAGAGCATCTCGTGCAACTTGTTAACTGAAAATTGTCTGAGACATTGACAAATCCAATTTGATCACACAGTGATAACTGAACTCTATCCTGAAGCACAATAGCAGGGCCTTCTGATAGTGTTACTGAATATTTTCTCTGTAGCTTTCTCTCGCAACACCGAGGTGTTCTTTCAGTTCACCGATGCTGCCATGCAGCTGCAGTCCTACAGCAGTAAGACTTGAGTATCCTCAGCAATGTGAGAAGAAACTGGGGCTGGCAGATATACATCCAGAATTGCTGCAGGCAAGTCAAGCAAATGACACATAAGAAATCCGTGTATCCTGATGAGTGGTAACACAATAGAGGCATTTTATTTTTTTTAATCTGACTCATGCATTCACTTCCTCTGTCTGAGGGCAACACGTAGGTAAGAACGACTTCACTTCCGCTAACTGGAAGAATTTTCCCCCAGATGGAACTTCTTTGGTCAGTAACTGCTGGCAAGCAGCCTGGGGAATTTTGAATATGGTCTTAGAATAGTTTCTGAAGCAGGAAGGGACCTTCAAAAAGGCAGTGAAACTGAATATTTCTGAACAGATCAACTAAGCCTGGACTAAGCGTGTTACCTTCTAACCATGGAAGATCAATGATGAGATCTGTAGGAGGGGGTCAGCACTGCTGGGTTGGAGTGAGAATGGGACGGTGGTACC
This sequence comes from Haliaeetus leucocephalus, assembly GCF_000737465.1. Classification (NCBI taxonomy): domain Eukaryota; kingdom Metazoa; phylum Chordata; class Aves; order Accipitriformes; family Accipitridae; genus Haliaeetus; species Haliaeetus leucocephalus. The sequence continues at coordinate 985,832 of NW_010972598.1, read as the reverse complement.
AAGAAGTCTTTGTGGTGTTCGGACACTTTTGCTGACCTACTTCTGTAACTACATGTCTGATCTTTGCCTAGAGCTGCACACTTCCCTAGTATTTGTATCCTTTGGGGGACCTGGAAGGGGCAGAGAATATTGCCCAAGGGTTGCTGATGGCCCCTCCTGACCCTGGATGAATAGCTGTCCAGAACCTTCCATGGAAAACAGAGGTGAAGATATCTGCATGCCTTGGTGCTTCTTCCCGCAGGAGGCGAAGCTTCTGGGGCAAAAGAGGTCTGCCTATCAGGACCCGACTGAGGAGGGAGCATGGGGCATGTATGGCCATGAAGCTGTCAGTGGAAGGATAGGTGATCTCTCCTGAGAGCTGAAATGGGGCAAAGACAGAGAAAGCTTTTGACGTTGGAGGGGGAGGAGGAAGTTTCTTGGCAGAGAAGGTTCCTTCAAACCCTCTAGGGCAGGAGCCACCAGCTCTACCTCTGACCTCTCTAACCTTTATCAAATTTCCCATCTGTGAGTGTTGTTTTCAGACCCTTTATCAAGTTTCTCTCCAACCACCCCATTTCCCACCAACTCCTTTTGAAGCATCATTTACACACACCATGTACCAGCTCCTTCCCCTTTCCTGTCAGCTTGACACAAAGCAGCATAAAAGCAATCTTCCACCACTGCTTTCTACAGGCTGGAATATACAAGCCATCATGGCCACCTCCTTCTCTCTGACAGGCTAATATGCTCAAGGCTAGTGAGGGCAGGTTACCTAGAGCTCTGGAGAAATGTGGGATGGTTCCTCAGGGCTCTCGAGATGGTTGTTAAAGCCCCGAGCCAGGTGGTGACACAAGGAAAGTCAAAAAGGACGCAGACAGCCAGTGAGGGTGGGATGGTGGGTTGCAAACCAACTGGGGAAGTGTCTTGCTTCCTCGCCAAGGTTGTGCCGGGCACAGCACTCATCGGCAATTCAGAGGCTGTGGGGAAGACTGGCACTCAGCTTGTTGTCCAGGGTCCACCCTTTTGCAGGGAGACGGCTACAAATATGTTCAGCTTCCACAGTGCATGTGGTAAGGCCAGAGGTAAACGCAGCGTAGGCAGACATAGCTCTGCTAGCACAAAGGTCCCCCAGGAATAAGCAAAGCTGTAGCAAATTCTGTGCTTGGAAGGTGAAAGGGAGAACAACAAAGCAGCCAGCAGCAGCTCCCTGTGAGAGAAGGTGTCTCGCTGGCTGGGCATGAGAAGCTGAAAATTCCTTGACTTAGTCTAAACACTACTTGGCAACAATTGAAAACATCAGTGTTATCAACATTCCTCTCATACCAAACTCCAAACACAGCACTACACCAGCTACTAGAAAGAAAATTAACTCTATCCCAGCTGAAACCAGGACAGAAGGGAACACAGTTACAGCTGCTCTTCTGTGGATCTAAAAACCAAGCGAGACTCCACTTCTTGGGGCTCCTCCAGCTAACCTGCTTGGACTGCTCAGGTTCCCACTCCATGCGGACAGCCCCAACCAGCCTGACTCACAACAGAAGACATACAAGGTATGGTACCTGTCTCTCTAAATCACAGCTTTCTCAGAAGTTTGATTTACTCTCATCAGACATGTTAGCTGGATGTGAAAGCAGGCTGCACCAACAAGATAATATATCAGTACTAAAAATTAAATACATGAAATTTAATGTTCCCTTCACATCAGTATGTTGTGGAAACATTCATTTGTAATGATGACCTGAAGGTGTACATATGCAAGGAGGATGCTAGAGGCAGAAAGGACTTGTGTGCTGTTTTCATCTAGCCCACACTTCCTACACAATTTTGGACAAAATGACACCTTGGGATCCCTTCCAGCCCTATTTCTCCTGAGTTTATAGTGCCATTAAATATGGTAACTTTGCTGTTATTGGGATAGAGGCCCAATAACGATTTTCTATCTTTTTGGACAAGAAAACAGGTTTTATTGTTTTATTTAATGATGCTATTCTTCACTGATTACATGATGTTTTAGCACTTGTCAAAATTCAGTGTCTGTACTCTGACCCCTTTTTCCCCCAAAAATCATACTAATAACCTCAATAAATCTGAAGTTATCAAGAAGCTTTAAGGATTTGGGGAGCTTAGTGTTTTGGTGAAATATCAGTGTATGTGTGTTAAAATGGATTCTAGAAACTTTCCAGAAACTGAGCTCTAGTAATTATGAAAAAATTAGGTTTAACCAGCATTTATATAAATTCATAGATTCTGGACAGTCTGTAGCTGATACACCTTTACAAATGAGCTAAAATCAGTCTCTATGTCATTCTTCGTAACTATAGATTGAAATTGTATAAGAATGTGAAATTAACTGAAAAAGCAGCACTCTTGTGGATAACGATAATATAAAAAATTACCACTTTTCTCAACTGAAGTCTGCATGATTTCGTTAATTACCTGTCTTAGCTCTGGATCTGAAATCAGTCGCTTAAAAGCCCAGTGACAGGTGACAGATTGTTCTTAGCAGACACACCCCTAGTAACTAAGGAGCTGATGGTTACTGAGTTTTAAATAAAAATCAAAATGCTTAAATTTTACTCCTCTGAGTGCACAGCAGCTCTGCATTTTTTGGAGAAAGATCTAATAAATGAAATGGTGAGGGTGATTTGACTTAAAAATAACAGCGTAGTGCCTGAAGTTCTTGTTAGGGATTGGTCTTTCACCACAATTTGCCTGAACAGAAAATTATGCCAGTTATAGATAAGATTTTAAAGAGACCTCTAATATGTGCCAAATAAATCTAAGGCTTGCCTGTAGTTAGCTTGGAAAAAAAACCCCAAAAAACCCAGAACTTTGAACAGCATTAGTTTTTTAATATTCATTACAAGCATTTGAAAAAGATGGGGGATTTAAGACAAACTACTGTATTGCAATGATCATCTTGATCGAGTTTAAAGTACCCTCACAGGAGGTAAAGAAATGTAAAAAGGAAACCATAAAATATGGGAATGCACGTATTGCTCCCAAGCGTAAGGACGACGTGGGAATCGGGTGGAACCGACACTATTATTCAGAATTACATTATCATAAGCCCAAGTTAGCACTCTGAAGGACCGTTCATCAAAATAAGCACTCCTTTCCCTTCCTCACCTTAGAAATGGCCCCTCTCTGAAGCACCAAGTTCAGTGAAGCTTCTTGTAGAAGTTTCCTGCCAACACAGACTTCCCCAGGACTGGAAGAATAACTCACCAGCTACCTCTGGCTGGTGTTAGGCTATTTTAGCTTCAGCAGACCAGAAAAACTAATCTATTAGACGCCAATTGTATCCAGCTCTCTAAGAATTTTAAATGGTTTGTAAGTGAGGTAATTAAGCACATGTTTAGCTTCTGGTCTTGTTTCTGCAGAGGTACTGAGAAGGCACAAGTCTGACATGCTGGGAAAATAAAACTATTAGCATGGGAAAATGTATGGGAAAATAAAACTACCAGCATAAATAAAGAAACCTTTCTGCATAGATCAGTAGCCACTGAATAGATGCCCATGTTCAGGAGGTCTGAAACTGAATTTAAGGAGCAGCTAGCTATCTCACTGGTGAGGATAATAGCACTGGGCCCTACACTAAGGGAGACTCCTGAAGGCTTCCCCAGTGGCACCACTGTGCACATGGAGGTGGACGACAACTAGCAGTTCCGTGCCGAGGGTGCACACAAATCCCCCCCGGTCCACCCAGGAACAATTCCTCCAGCACCCCAGAGAGCTCCAGTTGCCCTACTTTTTTCCAAAACCTCAGAGCACAACTTCTGCCCCCCACCAAATTCTGCTGGCTGTCTTGCATCAGGTGCTCTGTAGAGTTAATTCATAGATGTACGTGACTTTAGCCCCAGCACGCAATGCTTTAGGCACGAAACTAGCATCCTCCAAAATCAAAATCCGACAGAAGGTCGTAGCCCTCGGTAGCCAGTCACCAACAGACTGACTCAGCCTTCAGGCCAGGTCACAGTGTGGCATCAGGAAAGAGCAAAAAATACTGGATGCAAAAACACCAGCAACAAGATATGAAGTATTTTTAATCTCTGATCCTTCTCAGAAAGCAGCAGAAACCACACCAGGTGCAGAAATATTTATATGCTAAATTAACACTCTCGGTGTGCAAGACATGAACTCAGTCCTGTCAAAAATGAGAAAAACCTTGAATTCTTGCCAGGGAATCTGGACACCATAGCAGGACACCTGAGGTGCCTGCAAATCTGGAACAACTGTTTGGAAATAATATGTTGTGTTTGACTTTGATCTCTCAAATCTCAGCCTTGCAGACTGGCTGTTTCTTATGAGATCTTCCTGAAGCCCCTTGCCAAAGGTGCGCCATTTTGCATAGGAGATCCTGCCCTAGCATACTGAAACCAGCCTTTGTAGCATGATGAAAAAATGTACCCTGAATTCTCTGAATCTTTCCACCTATTTTGGATGGCAGCTGTCTTCTTAGGAGTATACTGTTACTTCCAGCGGAACAAAACACCTTGCATCTGGCAGGGTACTAGCGGACAGCCGTATCACCAGACAAGGTGGGGTGCAGATAAGTCAGTGAAACCTACTCCAGAATGTTTGGTACTTGATTACAAAATTAAAATCAAACCCCCAAACCCCTTACCCTGCCCCCAAAAAAACAAAAAAAAAAAAAAAGAGAAAAATTGAAGAAAGAAACCCCAAGGTGTAATGAGATCTACCTGATGCACTATATTTTTTTTTCTAGTTGATACATGGCATCATTTCTGAACATCCTCTCCAGCTGTCTGATTTGAGTGTCTACTTTGATATTCTCTGCTCCTTGAATGTGACTCCTCTTTCCCTGTATGCTGCTAATTATACATCTACTTTAATGGCACATTGCATGCAAAACACATCATCAAAGTGGCTCCTGGCACACCACTTCTCTCCTCTCTTACCCTTCAGTTCAGTGATATCATTATATTATATCACTGTCTGTGTTAAAAGTGAACCAGTTGTCCAGACCATAGCACATTAAAGCAATAAGAGGGTTCTTTCCCTTCTCTGGGCTTCAGCCTAATCTTGGCAAAAATGCAAGAACCACAGTGAGTAATGCAAAAAGTTAATTTAGCTAGTGTTGAATATATAGGGAAAAGTGTAAGGACAGGAGAAGAACACCATGATACTTCCTCAGAACACCCTTGCAGCCTCCAGCAACTTGTGCTGAGAGAATTCTTACGCCTGAGAGGGTGCCTGAGCATTTAATAGCCTTCAATAGATTTTCTTTCTTTTCCTCTATGAATTTTCTGGTTCTGTTGTGCTGTTTAAACAGCTTATTTCTAAATAAATTTCTTACTGGCACAACCCTCTTCAGTTTGTTATGACTTCTCAGAAACCACATCGCAAAAGAAACAATTACCATACAAATATCTTATTAATTCTAGTCTCCAGTTTTCCCTCAGGAATTAATAAAGATTAAGCCTGACACATTCATATGACAGACATGGAACACGAAGCTCAGAGTTCATAATAACCCCCCTCCACACTTCGTGATAGAAACCTCAGGACAGCTACTGTATTTTGAAAAACTAAGACGTGAAATGGAAGGGGAAGTTTTAAAATAAAGTGAGATAAACCTGTTAGGAATGAAACAGGCCTAAGTAAAGCAGATGTGAGGCAAGAGAAGAGTTCCCTTCCGAACTCCTGTTTCTATAACCCTATGGTTACTAGGTCATTATTATTCACATTTGTTTCAGAAATAGCATGTATCTCCTAATGTCTTTAGTTTCAGAAAACAAGTTCTACATCTTACAAAGTTGCAACTTAAAAAAATGGACCAAAAAATGGCAGAAATAAATACTACCATCTTCAGCTTGAAGTGGATTACAGTGACATACAAGAAAGCTTAGTGTCTGTCAGTATTTGCCATTAAGACATTTAAGACATGCTTTATAGACAAAACAGAAGTCATTTACATTATATGAAAAAATTTGGTTAACTGAGAAAAACTCTCTTCTATTTTTAGTCAGAAGTATCCTTAAGTCCAATTGCTACTAATAAGTCAGGAAATTCTAAATGTAGCTCTACATTTAACAGTATAGCTGCAATTATAACTATTATGTTATTTACTGTTATTGTTATTTACTGTTATTGTTATGTTATTTACCATTAAGTTCTTCACTGTGAGGGTGGTGAGGCACTGGAACAGGTTGCCCAAAGAGGTTGTGGATGCCCCATCCCTGGAAGTGTTCAAGGCCAGGTTGGATGGGGCTTTGAGGAACCTGGTCTAGTGGAAGGTGTCCCTGCCCATGGCAGCGGGGGCTGGAACTAGATGATCTTTAAGGCTCCTTCCAACCCAAACCATTCCATGATTCTATGATTCCATGTTTTACGTAAGACTTCTTTTTTAACATAAACCCCTCTTGCTTTTTGAATCAAGTGCCTGAATAAGATAAGCAGATTAAAAGATCTGGTAGAAGAAATACAGCCATTAGAAGCCTGCCCTTGTTTCCCTGGCTTTTAGAGGAGTATGTTGCATTAACCTATCTTATGTGTTGCAGCTGAAAAGATCATTTGTACGGGCAGTTAGGCAAAGTCAACCTACCGAAACGATCAGCAAAGCCAACCCAAAATAAAACTGTCTTCAAGCTGAAATTTAATTTGCACTAGCATTAATGCTTGGGGAAAAAAAGTAATTTTTTTTATTCAATTGCACAAGTATTGTTGCTGACTGCCTTGGCAACTGCAGCCTGCACACACTTTTTGTGCCTGCCCTGTGCCCACAAGGGTGGTTACTCTCACATAACCTACTGCTGTCATGATAACCATTTACCACCACAAAACTATCCAGGTAAGTAACTCCTACACACTTGCATCCAGTAACATAATGTCCTCCTCCTGAAGGACAAACACCCTCATGAGAACCAAGGACATGAGTGGAATAACCACCCTCTTCCTGACTTCTGGCAATTCTAAGCACCCCTTGCTTTCACGGCTTATGAAATGGCATGTGGTCACCACAAGCAATTGCTTGACTGCTATTTAAGTAGCTTCAGGGTGACCATGAAGACAGATAAAAAGTCCCACTGGACGTATCCAAAATTTGTCTTGAGGCATGCCTCAACTACTAGCCCAGCAACCTGACAGCCTGCTACCTGCCAAACAACATCTGCAACGGAGCAACTTCTTGAGGCACTTGATCTAAATCTGCACTGCTCGCAAAAGATCAGCGTGTTTCTCCCCTCATGATGGCCAGGCAACAGCTTTTTGTGTAGTGTTAGTTTTCAGCTGCATCAGGTGGCAGAGCTGGTGGTACCAGCGAGAAGGCAGGATTGCACAGCAAAGAGGAAGGCCTGGACCACCTCTGGTGCCAGCAGCCCGCCTTGGAAGAGTTTAAGCTACGTGTGGAGCTGAAAGGCAAAGCCAAGAGTGGTTTGATACCAACAGACAGAGCAGCCCCCACTTGCCAGTAACAACTGCTATGGACAGACCAGGAGAGCCTTCACAAACTACCTGGGCAGAGCACACAACACTTAGGGAGATGCTGAATTCATCCCACTGAAGGTTAGTTATCTGAAAGGTCTATGGTAGCCATCAACCTAAAGTGGGTATCATCCATACTGCCTATTAAATGTATTTCTTAGGACAGGCTTGTCACATCTCTCGCAGGTGCCTGCTTCTCCACAAGGCTACATGAACAGCTTATGGTATAGGAGTAACTTACATGACCAAGATGTGCCAAAGGTAGGAAATTCCACGTATGTGTGATGGCTTCCTCCTTCTAGGGAGTACAGCCCAAATTGTTTCATAAGTGACGAGGTCCTTGTACGTAGGTTGACACCCCTGAAGCAAGCGCTCTGTGTGATGAAGGAAATAAGCACTGGCGAAGTCAGTGAGCCAGGTTCCCGTCTGCACTGTTGTGACACGAGTGCCTTTTGTCTGCTGCCCCATGTCCTGCACAGGGGGGCCTCTTTCCCGCTGCTGGACTGACAAGAGTTTTGCCTGGCCTGGCCTTTAAACACGGAGGTGAAGGGTGATGGGACAGAACAAGGATTGCTGCCAAAGACCAACCCAAACCATTCCCAAGCTGGCAATTTCAGGATGGAGTGGACAGGCATGCAGCTTCACAGCAAAGAATGCTACACCTTATTGATCAACACTAATAAAAATAAGGACTGCATAAATATAGGAAAAGTTCAAACTGCTGAGAGCGAGTGTCAGTCAGCATGCTATGATGGATAAAATTCAGAATGCATAGGCAGCTTCTGCCAAGGGTCTCCAGCTCCAGGTAATGTCATTAAGTAAATAAGTATCTTTCTATATCGGTCATGTCCTTTAGGGTCAGAAAACTAAGGCAGCAATCCCAAACATATATACAAGGTGCCCGGCTTCCAGAAACGTCACAGCCTCCCTGTCAGTGGAGGAAGGCATGTAGGCCAGGGCTCTTGCTCAACCACCTTCCCTGTAGGACACACCGGCAGGGTACAACGGAAGATACTCTGGGACATGCCTCTGCCAGGCCAGCTGTACCAAGGGTTTAATCAGAGGTCGGTCCAGCCCTCGTAGCAAATCAAGTTGGCAAGGCAGCAGGCGTATTTCAGCAGCTCTCACGTTCCCTGTACTGTCACCCTCATAAACGTTAACAGTACCACATGCCCACACAGCCTCAACCCGCTTGATCAACTAACAGGCTAAAACCTGCATTTTAGCTAGCTAGAACTAATTATTTGCATTTTTATTTGAATCCAGGATGCGAAAAAGAACATCCTACTTCCAGAGCCTTCAAAACACGTCAGGAGAAAAGCAGCAGAAGTACAAGGCTCATGCTTCAAGAGCCCTGCCCTCCTCAAGAGCCGGCTGACATTGCCCCGTGCCCCCGCACACCCCGACGTCTCCTCAGGTCCCTACGGGCCACAAGGGAAAGCCAGCTGCGCGCTTCAGGCTATCCCAAAGTGTCGCATCAGCGGCCCCTCTGCTTTTCAGCTAAGGAGGCTCCAGCCCAAGAGTCTTTGCTGGTCCCAAGCACTGTCAAACAGCCCTCTGTCTACTTCCAATTCCACAAAGGGTAACAGTTACTAATTTTAGAGCAACTTCTAAAGCCCAGGAAGCAGAACTGTGAGGTCCAGCAGTAAAGCAGATTAATGACTGAGTGCCAAAGACAGGGAAAAAAAATTAGAATGTTACGTTTATTGCCAATGGGTATTTCAGTGTAATCTGTGTGATTTGGATATTTGGAAAAGGGATAAATGACATGTAGGGAAAACCACGCGCTTCTCCTTAGCCTATTCTTGACTATCAGACAGAAGATGCTCTATTTGTGTACTCTGCTCTCCAGCACCTTAATTCTAAAACCCATTTCCTGTTTCAAAGCAAAAAAAGACCTTTCCATTCTTCTCCTTCAAAATATGAACTTCTGCAGGCCAGGCCACCTCATCAGTAGTAAAAGCAGTGTCTGTTTTTCACCATTGTGGCCTTGTTAATCTCAGATATATTAGCATGCTCTTGGGATTTCTTACTATATTCCTCAATGTTTGTCATTGCTTAATAAAATGCAGTTACATTTTTTTTTAAACCAACTAAGATAAAAACAGACATTGCAAACTTTTCAAAGGAGAGATTATGCCAATAATTTTGTTTTTCAAATACTATAGCAAATGTCCTATGTTCGCAGCAGTACATACATAACACCCGTTAGCTTTGAACTGGCTTAACTACTCACAATTCAGGGAATGTTTACTATCTTTTTAAAACAGATAGCAAATGTATTGAATCGGCATGTTCCATGAATTCAGAGCATTGCCTGTGAAGTCCACAAAGATGATAAAACAGTGATAGATTGGGACTGTTGGGAAGGACTGAAACTTATTTCTAATCCATCAGAGATTTAAAATAGCTTATGTAAATGTACAGCAGCACTTTTCAACTAGTGATACATGAAAATTGATTATGTCTCAAAGTACATCGTTTCCAAAATCCTGAAAAGACTTAAGTAGTAACAGAAAACTCAAATTGGCTTAGATGTCAGTGTGTGAAAAAGACCATTTTATTTAGCATAGGATTAGAAAAACTCCACATACAAAAATAATCTTTAACAAGGTCTGAAGGCATCTCATTCCTCCTAGGAAAGTAACGTGTTTTTTAAATCAAAGAGGAATACTACGCATCTCTCATCCTTGTTATACTCCCATCACTAAGATGGAAAAGGTCCTAAACTGAACCCTCCCTGTAATTCACTGCTTGGCAGGTAGAGACTTGTTTTCTTGCAGCAGAATGTGCTTTTACAGTATCTTCCAGAACTATAAAACTCTTGTCCTACGGTACTTGGCACTATTTCCCTCTTCAGGTATAATTATGTATCTACGGGATCATTTCCAGTAGGCCTACCTGATTTAGCACAGGACTTAGCCCTACCGAACCCACTCGTGTTTTGTCCAATTCAGTTGCGAATGTCCCACATGAAAGCATTTTCAAGAGCGCTTCTTTTGAGACAACTCTTCCTAAAAGAAACCGTTCTTCCTCCACCTCCTTCCCCCTGCCACCACGGCCCCCTCCTCCCCGTCGCACATCTCCTCCTCGCCCCATCCTGGGCCGTGCCCCGCGGGCGCCGGCGCGAACCTCTCCCCCATCCCGTCCGCCGTGCCTGCGCCGCTACCCGCCGGAGCCTCCCATGGCCTCCTTCTCCCACTAGGTGCTACTCGCTCAGCGCGTTTTCGTCTCCTGCTCCTGTTACCGCTCTCTGGGCTTTCAGAACTCGGCTCAGACGGGCTGCGGCCGAGGCCGCCGGGCTGCGGCAGGGCCCCTCTGCGAGGGCTCCCGCTAGGCCGCCGCCGAGCCGGGAGCTGCTGGAAAGCCCTGCTCAACGCCCCGTTCCGCGGCGAGGCGCGCCGCCACCCAGAAAGCCCCCAGGGCGGCGGTACGGCGGACTCGCGCCGCTCTCCCCACGCACGAAGGATGGCCGAGGGCACGGGTGACGCGGCACCGGCCCGCCAGGCTGCCGCAGCCGCCTCCCTCACGGCGGCCAACCGGGAACCGCGGCGGCGCAGGG
>NW_010972598.1:974325-974629 GCF_000737465.1 Haliaeetus leucocephalus | reverse complement strand
CCCGCGCGCGCGCCCGCGCGCGCGCGCCCTGCTCCGTGACCCATTTCACTGAACAAAGGATTTTGCTGGAATCTCAGCGCTAGACCTAAAATGGCGCCGGCGCGCTCGCCCGCCCCCGCCCCCCCCGCGGGCACCATAGAGACGGGGCGGGCCGGGGCGGGTAGAGCGGCCCCTGCTCGTGCCTTCTCTACGCGGCCGTAGTCCGGCCTCGCTGGTGCGCGGCGGGGGAGGGGGCGCGGGCCGGCGAAGGCGCTGTCACGTCATGGCGGACGAGGGCGACTCTGAGCCGAGGAAGGTAATGGGG
>NW_010972598.1:946196-974315 GCF_000737465.1 Haliaeetus leucocephalus | reverse complement strand
CCTCCCCCCTCGCCGGAGCGCTGCCCCTCCTCCCCTCCCCCCCAGCCCTGCTTGAGGGGGGCGGCTGAGGGAGCCGTGCCCGTAGGGTCTCGCCCCGGCTGGGCGGCGGGGAAGCCCCCGGAGCGGCGACCGAGAGTCGTCCCCGGGGGGTGGCGGGGCCGGGGCGGGCCTGTGGCCCGCAGAGGCGCCGGAGGCCGACGGTGCACGGAGCCTTTCACGCGTTCTACGGGTTCACCGCCCGCCCCGCTGAAGGGCAGCCGGGCCCTCGGGGGAGGAGGAGGAGGAGGAGGAGGAGGAGGAGGAGCTGTGCCGCCGCCACGGTCCCTGTCCCACGCGCGGCAGTGCCCGCGAAAGCAGCCGGGGAGCCCAGCGCTGGGGACGGGGGAGGTTATCGCAGACCACTTGTGAACCCCCGTGGGTTTTGCTCCAGAGGAAATAATTAGGGAACAATAGACGGAAACCGGCGGCAGAACTGAGGCTCTCTAGGGCCAGGTGGGTGGGGTGGGGGTTTTGTGTTTGTTTTTCCACGGACCCCGTTACAGGGCTTTCTCTTTGTGGGTGAAACACTGTCATGACGCTTGAGCGAGCCTAACGCCGGTAGTTAGCAATGGTTAAACTCATAACAAGTGATTTCAAGTAGAGCAACAGGTGAAACGCTATTTTAAAAGGGTGCATCATGCTGCATGGATGTAGCAGGGATACTTTCTTAGCCAACAACAGCAACATATCGAGTGACTTCTTCCGTATGAGAGGACTTGAAATTACTCATTAGGAAATTAGACCAACATAGACCAAATCCTTTTTGTCTCACTTGTACACAGGGATTATGGGGAAACAGCTGATGGCTGTCCCTAGGGAACATAGATAAAATTATTGGTGGCAATTTCCATACTTGCATACAAATCCAGCTGTTGTCAGATGCTTGCCATCCCTATTACCACAGTCAGATGTGTTTCCAAATGCCTTGTCTCACAGAGTTGTCAGCCCTCCACAAAGAGTTGACTGTAGTACTCCATCTTCAAAATCTACTTTGTCCAAGCAGAATAGCTTTACAAAAAAACATTTTAAAAAAATCCTTCGAAATTTTAGTTGATACAGTTGGTATTTAATGGTCTAAGGGTTTAAACACAATAGAATGAAGACAAATTCTCACACCATCCCTAACAAAAGACTTAATAGCGGAAGGATGTGCCGATGTTACTGCGGTGCAGCCACCTTAACCCTGACCCATGTTATCTAGAGGCCTTTTTGTATGTAGTTTCTCACTCTTGCTTATGGCGCGAATGCGCATGTGCAAGGATGTTTGTCAGGTGGGAAATGTGAGTTGCGTTCACGTTAGAAGACTTGGATTTTGCAGAAGCCAGGGTAGGCATGTCTGAAATGAAAAGTGTATTTCAGTTCACGGTTGGGTTTATGAATGCCACGTGGAATTACCATTTGAAAATTAAATAGCAAACTGATGGTTACAAGCAGTTACAAGCTAGGGTACGTTACAGATGTGAGACGGAGTATGAAATAGTTTGAATAATTTTTATCACTAGGTTCATTTAAAAACTTATGTGTTGTATATAGAAGAATTTCTGTGCACAGCCCTGCCTGTATATAGGATTAGATTAAAAATTACTGGTTTATAAATGTTTTTATTCAATGTTCAGTATAAGGTTCCCTACTACATGCACATTCTCTGGTAATTTCACCTTTTTTTTAAGCACATTTGCCTTTTCAAATATTAAAATTATGTGGCATAACTGACTGGATAATTGATTGTAATCTTACCTGTTTGTTGCGATGTACGTTGGTTTTGAACAAAGATCCTGGATTTTGAAGGTTTTCTCCCTTCTTTTTTGGGGGAATGTAAAGGAAAAAATGAAATAGTTCTTTTATAATATTCAATAGAAAGGATGGATCAACAGGTTTGTACAAAATGATGCTGCCTAAATCAATAGTTAACTCTTCCAAAACCGTTCCTGATATAGCTATGCATGTTCACTTTTGCTCAGATATATAACCCTGCAAGTAGGAAATCCTCAAGTGGTTATTTTTGACTACTAAGGCAACAAGTCCATTTTACAATGGAGTTGGCATCATAGATCTCTACAAAAGTAATTTTTTAAATTTATTATGTGTTTCGTTTTTGGTTTGGTTTTTTTTTTTTCTTGCAGTCCTTCAAACTCCTAGGATTTCTTGATGTTAAAAGTGTTCCATGTGCACGAGAATCAGTGCTCTATGGCTCCCTGGGATCTTTAGTTGTGGGTCTTGGACATTTTTTAGCAACTAGTAAGTACTTATTCCTTCTTTTTTTAATATATTTATTTGCATGGAAAAAACAGGTTTTATTAATAATGGGAAGTCATCCAAGGTTTTTTCTCTAATTTTTTTGAGGATTTTTGTTTTTCTTTCAGGTAGAGTTAGAAGATCTTGTGACTTTGCAGTTGGTGGCTTTATTTGCACAATGTTGGGATACTGGTATGTAAAATGCTTCTTGAATTTTGACCTAGGTTGGCTGCTTTGTACAACATGATACCCATGTGACCTTTCACACTGTTTTTGAAACTCCACAAAAAAACTTGCCTAGCAAAGCGTCCTCTTCTTTCTCCCTGAAATAGTTCTCTCTCTCTTTTTTTTTTTTTTTTTAAAGGAAGAGAGTTCAATGAATTAGAATTTTTATGTTAATTTTTTTTTTTTAAACTTGTTATTGTTTCTGGAAGCCTAAGAGATCAAACCAGCCAGTTATTTCCATCTTTCTTAATTCTTTCTTTTTTTCTTCACATATGCATGTCATCCTTCTGTCCTAATTATAAAGGCAGCATACTAAATGGTCATGACATTAAGATTCAAATTATAGCAATTAGCTTTTTCCATTGGACTTGTATATCCCGCTCCTCAGTGGCTGCATAATGTTTGCCTTAAAGAAATAGCAGTTACCCTAGTATTTTCATTATGCATCATTTTGTAATGAATTTTACTAGCATTATTATATGTGGTTTCAACTTTTTCAACTGGCTGAATAACTCTGATTTGATACTGTCACTCATATAAAGCAGGGAATCCTGTTTTCTTTTCATCCCCCTCTAGGTTTTACTGCAGGTACAATTTGGCCCAACACAGGATCCGGCAAAGAATGCTTAAAGAAGGAATGAGAAACAAAATTTTATTTGAAGGCAGTTCTCTTGATCCAGAAAGAAAACAAACTGGCAATGAAAGAAGTGATTCATAGTCTGCTATAGAGGAATCTGTGGTCTAATACAGCTTTGGGAGAAGGTGGTCCGAAAATGGCAGTCTTCCCTGTAAATGTGTGAGGTGCCTAAAACTGGTAAATCATGCTGGTTTTCCTAGCAAATCCAAGCAAGAAATTCTTAGCAAATCTGTTAAGTCAGTATACAAGTCTGTCTTTGTTTCATCTATGTCTGTATGTATATGACTGTGTACACAGATAGTATTGACCTCCTGTTCAACATCTGGGAACTGATGTGTTCTGTTACAGGGTCTCAAGAGGATTAATGACGGGTTTTGGGACTGCTTTAACTTCCATTATAAACAGAAGGGTTAATTTTAGTGAAGTTGTAATTACATCTCATTTCAATATAGGAAAATATTTTCATCAGCTGTTCTCTTGAGTAAACTTATCTTTCAGTGCTACTGTTAATTGTGCTGTTTGTAAAACAGGAACATTTAAACAGCAGGTGACCACTTTGCTTGTGCAAGGTGAGTGGTATTGGTAGCCTTTGTAAGATTTCAGCTGCAGAATAACTTCAGATAATTTATATACACAGTGAAGTTGAAGGATTTCATCTTTGTTCTGTCTGTGCGAAACTAAGAATAAAATCACACTTCAGAAGCAGTCTAAGCTATGTAAGTAACTAATCTTTTTACTTGATTAAAAATCTTGCTCTTCTATTTAAGATATTTCCTTACAATTGGTGGAATAATAATTTACATTATTTGTAAGTAGCAATGGTCAGTAGTTGTGGTGTTTTTTTTTTTTTTTAAAGGCATGTTCTACTTGTATATTTCACTGTACATTTTCAGTTAAATATCACTATATAATTTCAAGGAAACCATCTTATTTGGAAATACAGTGTTAGGTGGTAAAAAGATGAGTGATGGCCTAATATTCCTTGCTTGCTTCTGTCTACACCAGTGACACAATGCATTTATTTTTTTTCACAACATGATTTATAGTATGTTGTGCTGTAAGCACTTTTTGGTCTAAAGGCATTCACTGAGCAAAAATAGTCCTTTCCCCTCACCCTGTTAGTCTGAGAGAGTTTGTGATCTGTTGTTAACTCAAGTTGGTGTGGGGAGGTTTGGGGATCCAGATGCAAACAGCAGCACTGCTCTACTTATTTAATTTGGAAATATACTTGAGAGCACTATACAAACATGCTATTTACACTAGGATAATTAAACTTTTACCCTCTGTGGATTAGCCTCTTACAAGAAGAAAACAAACTGTATACTCTGTTTCCTTTTTTTCCTCTATTCCTCTTGTTTCTTTTGGAGGAAACAATAAAGATAAGTTTTATGGAGGACATTCATTTCAATAGCTTTATATTAAAAGTCTCCAGAAAACTGGAGTTAGTGTGATGAAAGACTTCCTGTCCTCACTGCAAAATCTAAACTCAGAAGTTAACTGGTAGCTAACTCTTAATTCAGAAGAGAAAAATGTTTCCCCTCATTCTGTGCTGGGTGAGGAGGGGTAGAGGGGGAGGGAAGCTCCTTCCCTTTGGGGTAGAAGGTGTTGCCTCATAAAGCCATTGGAGCGGCAGTGGGAAACTGAGCGAGCCATGAACCAGGACTTACCAAGCTCCTATTTTAATGCATGGTTGAGTTCTTTCCTATCTGACCTAAGAAAAGGAACTGCAACCTAAGCAGGGGGTCTTTTGGCTGCGAGGTCATAGTTCAGCTGGGGAGTTCAGGAAACAAAAGCATGCAGATGAAAATTTACTCCTTGGCAAAGAGCAGTTGTAGAGAAAGAAGAGAATACTGTTTCATACTGATAGGAAAGAAGTTAGCATGCGCATAATGGCATCCTTCAAAATGCACAAGTACTGTGACTGATGAGAAAAAAGGAGAAGCGTCATGATACTGTGTAAATTGAAAAATCTGGGGAAAACTGCAGCATTAGATCCTCCCCGGTGTTAATTGGTGTCGGTTTAAGCCACTGCATTTAAGGATGTTAGCTCAATAGCAGCCTAACTACAGTATTAGCAAATCTGGCCAATAACAGTGAAATTCTAGATGTATCTATCTGCATTACGTAGATAGCCAATCTCATAGTTCTGTTTCACTTTACAAAATGTAAAATGAGTATGCCAGATGTTAACAGAAAAACGGGGAAAGAGGCAATATGCAGGCAGTCTCGCCAACACGTTTGAGCTTCATTATCTAGTAAAATTTGAGGTGGAATTGAGCTAACCAAAGTCAGAGCCTTTGCTGAATGGGGCGGGGGGATAAGGCAAGGAAGCTGTGAGCAGGAGTCAGTTGGCATGAAAGGGGAGGGCCTGCAATAGCAAAGGGAAGAATACTCATGGTTAAACATGCAGGGGAAAAAAGTCAGTGTAATTACTCAAAGCGCCGGCTACAGCTACTTTTGTGCCAGCTATGGAAAGTGGATTGAATGTGACTGACGGGTTACAAACCCCTGTTGAAAGGGTGAGGGACAGGACAAAACCCAAAAATCTGGAAGCTATTAGTTGTTGTAAATTAGGATACGTTCACAAGAAAATAAAAATTACAGTAATTTTAATAGAAGTAATTTTAACATTTGAAAACAATTTCCTAACTAATTTTTAAATTAGTGAGCCATATTGCTATTAATGCTATTTTTTTTTAATCTAAGTCATTGGTGAAAACATGTAGCATGCATCTGTGTTTTATTATCGGACTTGATATCTTTAAGTATTGCTGCTAATGACAAATGTGATAGTTCTTGCCTTATCGAGGTTCAAAATATTCCTCAAGTTAAAACTTACCAGGCTGTTACTAGAGAGGAGGAATCATAATTTTGAAGATGTTTGGTTTTCATCCCTCTGAATGAGCCTTAAAAAGGAAAGAATTAAGTATAGCAATGTCAAGCTATAAAGTTGCTAAAATCGTGTTTATTTTACTGAGTTATGTTACTTGGTCACTGAACGGTGACTGACAAGCACAATTAGTTTTTATCCCTGAAGTTAGTAAAATCCTCCCTGAAAGCAATCTAAAACACCACGAAAATAAATAGATGGGTTTATGGCCCCACTCTCTCCTCCACACCCTACTTGTCCCACTCCCCGCAGTAGCGATACCCTTGGGAAGAGGTGTTTGCCAGCCCCCTCTGGCAGGAGTGCACACCTGGGGCTCCCAACAGCAACCAGAGCGCACCATGGCGCAAGGGCATGTGTCCTCCAAGCCTTTCAGGAAGGAAAGTCACTGTCAAGGCAACAGACTAAAACGTGGAATCCAAGGTTAATTGCCAGCTCTGTTACTAGAAATGTGTGTGATCAGATCGCCTCTGCACCGCAGTGCCTTTCACTAAAGCAAACGTAACGCTTCAGCCATCGGCAGTTGCGACTGGCTCAAAACACAAGAACATTTTTGAAGTTGACAGCAGAGGCAATTACAACTGTCATCCCAAACTTGTCATTTATGTCTTGACCCAAGCAGAGATTTTTGGGAGATGCTGGCTCTTGCTGCATTTTGCAGGCTTCCAGGCTATTCTCTGTGTGTCACCACCCACCCCAAGTCCTCATATGCTGCAAAGGAAGGGTCATTCCTGTCATTAACAAATGAGTCTGGCTTGTGGTAGGATGATTTTTTAGGCTGGGGGGGAATTACATTTGTTTTTTCTGGTGTAAGCAACCCAGGTAACAATGAAATACTTTGTGAACTCAGTTGTAATGAGCTCCCAAGTGAAAGATTTTCCCCAGCTTAGGAGGCTAATTCTCATACTTCTCTCATTCCTATCCAGGCGTTTAGCTCAGGAGCTCAGTGGTTACCAGTGAAAGTTGTTTGCTTGCTCCATTTAAAGTTTGAAACAAATACATTGTTATTGCCTTGGAAAACTGATCAAAACAAAGGTTTTACAGTATGTTCAGATTATAAGTACATGATCCTTGGATGATTTTTAAAATTTTTTTTTTTAAGAACTGAGAATTAAACGTCAGGAGTGGAGCTGAGCTTTAGTTAATGTGACTCAAGGCCTTGGAACATATATCCTTCTTAGGCTTAAAATGAAAATGCTACACTAAGCAAGTATGGCTGCTAAACCTTCAGATGGAGGCGGAGGAGCAGGCTGATGAAGAGAAGTTAGAGCCTTGGGTGATTTGAAGATGCAGACTTTTATTCACAGCTAGCAGCACCCTGACTGTAGGCCTGTTCGCAGGCCCCCACGTTTTCATGTGCTCTCTATTTTTTTTCTGCATGGGCTTGTAGTTTGTCTGAGAGCCATCCAGCAGTGGGTCTGCCTGTTCCTGTGGGAATAGGTCACAGCATCCCTGTATCTGCTTGTTTTAAAGATTAAGAGCAGTTTGTTCTGAGGAGGTTATTTTAATCCTTCCAGCTTCTGTCATGTCATGAGCAAGACTGCATCAGAGCCATCAAGTTTCCTGAACATGCCAGGAGCCCACTGGCAGTACCTGAAATGTACCGTGGGAGCAGATAATTACCACTGCAGGGCTCTTTAGACTGGCCAGAGCTCCAAAAACACCCAGCCTGTGTATTGTGGTGATCTGTTTAACAGAACCAAAGATTCCCGCTCTCGTGTCTTCAAGCACTGGAGAGAAGGAAACACATGCTTTGCTTGTTTTTTAAAATCCTTGTTATTTTGTCAAATGCTGTAACAAAAAGCAGCAGGTGTGTTCTCAGCCAACATGGCTTCTCTCTCTGGACAACAGATCCTCATCTCTCCTATTTATGGCAAATGGCTTGTGATCAACTGCAGTGATTATGGTGTGCATATATCCATGAGACATCTTGACGTTCAAGCCTGCATATACGTGCATGGCGGTTTTTTGGAGTTCACCTGCAAGCTTTACAACTCTGGCTGATATTCATGCTTTCCATCATCCAGGTCAAGAGTTCTTACCACCTTTACCTTTGCCAGGTGGCCAAACCAAGTGAGAAAGATCCTTCTCCACCACCTTGTCACTGTGACACTTCACAGCTGCTGCAGAAATGGGATGAGAGATCCACCCAGCCAGTTTTCCTATGGCTCCTTCTTCTGAGCAAATTCTCAGTCAGGGTGCCCACAATCTCTGCCAACAGAACATTCAGGATATGTTAACTTAAGTGATTAAAGGGAAGCTAACATCCCCTTCCCTGTCAGGAAACATTCAGGCTCTAGCTGAGATAATAGCAACATCACTGAAGATGAAAAGCCAATAACTGATTTATTATTGGGCAGATACAAATGGCTGTTGCAGGAGTCATCCATAAAGCAAAGAGAGCGCAAAAAAATTCCAACAGCCTGTTCCTCAAAATAGAGGGGATGATACTCTGTTCAGGCCCCCCAAAGAAATCTGGAATTACCAGTGATTATCACATGCTGTGCTTACAATGCTTTCATCCAACATTTAAAGCCCTCGAGGGTCACCCTGAGGCAGCATTGGGAGGCTGTGACAGAACTTGTTTGATTCTGTTTTTTAGCTGTGATAGTATCCAAGTGCCATGTTCTTCAGTAACTGCCTACTCGGAGTCCCAGATAGATAAAAAGAGCTCAGCCCTTTCTTTCTAAACCTCACAAAGTCCCCTTGAACCACTACCTTAGAGGGCTTCTTACCTCCGCTAACAAGCACGACAGTCTTCTCCATTCCAAAAGCCAGTCACCATTCATTTCTACTCGCCATTTTCTGTGTCACCATTCACCCCTCTGCCAAGGACGCCACACCTCAGTTTGTATGCCTCTGTCACCCACGTGTGCACTCTCAAGACCATCTAAGATGTGCATCTGGAGAGCATCTAAGTGGGTCACAGAGTGACCACCTACCACAGGGCTGGCCAGCCGCTGCCTCGGAATAACATTCAGTTCAAGCAGAGTGAAGGATGCCCATGCGTGCACACGTAGGTGGACACAGGCCTGCAGCCATGCTCCCCGTGCTTCAGGAGCGGTCTGAGAACCACAGGGCTGTGAGACACCACAAACCACAGCCCTGTATTAAATTGCATACCCCTGGTATGGCGGCAAACCTGACAAAATTCAGAGTTCAGTTACTGATACATGAGCAACACTGTTCATCTACTGGTGACCTCCAGTGGGTTCCACACTAATTGGAACGCTTAAGATACAGCCACCATTCAAGGAGGAGCCCATGCACTCCCTCCCTTCCCCCACCAGCCTTTCAGTTGCTTTCAGCAGTATAATATTCACTGGTTGGTTCTGGAACTAGAGAATGATACTTACACTTGGTACTTGCTGGATTAATACACCTTACAAGGCAGTAAGTATCTATAAAAGCAAGAGCATTCCTGAAAACTTAGCTTTGTTTTCTGCGCTAAGATCTGCTGAAAGAAACTGCTGGAGTCTCTCGTTTCCCTTCTGCGGGTGTTTCCTTAAAGGAAAAAATAAAAAAAAGGACTGGCCAGCTGCCAAACTGTGGAGGCACATAAATATCCCGGGGCTGTGCCAACACGGCTGCCGAAGCAGTAGCAGCAGCCCCCTCCTGAGAATGTCCGGGATCCACCAGGGAGATGGTTTTTTGGAAGTGTCTCCCAGCCTCCACCTTCTTTTCCACCGCTGAGCAGTGCGGAGTTTCCTCAACGCTGAGCAGAGCTGGGCTCAGCGTGCTGCCCTGCGGACCGGAGCACTGGATCACAGCGATTCTTTCCACCTCCTCCTTTCTTTCAGAGAAAGCAGCTCCTACCGCAGCCATGTATGGGAGCCAGCCGGTCAGCTCGAGCGCCAGCAGCCAGCGTGGTGCTCAGCGGCCCCTGCTCCACACAGGAGATAGATAGATGATACTTCTCTTCGTCAAAAAGGGGCAGGCAAGTTCATACAACAGGTGCAACTGAAGGAATGTCCTAGTTTCTGGAAAGCAAATGCATTTTGTGACACTTAAGTCTTGCGTTCTCTGATAATGTAAGTAAGTACTGAAATGGTTCTTGCTGTGCTATCACGGCCCCTTTCTCCAAGGTGTCTCAGAGCAAACAGGGAGAATAGACAAGATACTTAATTTGCACAAGTACTTTACATCTAATGTTTCTTTTTGAGGTGGTTGGCTTACTATTTAACAATTTAATAAATTAGATTTTTTTAAAAATAATACTACTATTATTATTATTACAGGGTAGCTGCTTGCATAATAGAGTGTACCCTAGAGGCTGGGAAGCAGCTAGCTGAATAGCTAGCTAGCTGGGAAGCGCTCTGCTGAAAAGGATAGGACTTACAGTGGACGCCAAGTTGAACGTGGGCCAAGAGAGTGTTCTCACTGCAAGTAAGGCAAACCACAGTCTGGGCTCCATCAGGAAGTACGTGGACAACAAATCGAGTGACGCGCTTATCCCCTGGTACGTGACACTGCTGAGGCAGCGCGTACAATATTGCTGTCCAGCTTTGGGCCTTGGTCAACAAGGCTGTCAAAAAAAAGGTAGAGGCTCCAGTGAAGGGCTCTTAAGGTGTTCAGGGAGCTCAAGCGCATGCCCTCTAGAAAAACGGTGGAAGGAGTTGGACTTGGTCTGAGGAGGACCAGGCTGTGTGGTGACCTCATAACTGCCTAATACTGTCTGCAGGACAGTTACAAAGATGGAGCCAAACGCCTCCTGATAGTTGCAGATGATGTGGCAGGAGCCGCAAACTCTAGCTTGGGAGCTTCAGGCCGAGCAGCAGGACAAACTGTTGTGCTGCAAGGGCAATGCAGCACTGGAATAGGTGTCCCAGAGAGGTCGTGTAGTTTCCACCCTGGCAGGTTTTCAAGCTTCCGCTAAACAAAGCCCTGGCTGACCTGAGTACCAGTGCCAGCCCTGCTGCAAGCGGGAGGATGGACTACATCTCCAGAGGGCCTCGCGAACAACATTTCTGTGATTCTGTGACCTACTGAGAGGCAGAGACTCTGCAAAACTCAAGGCAGAAAAAGCCCAGTGCAGTGGACCACCCACACAGTAACATCCCGTTTTGCTTTCAGGAATTCATTCCTTCCGATGCAGTGCTCCCAGGCTGGGCTGGAGGCCCCACAGGTGCTCCGACAGCAGCAGGGAGCATGAAGCAGAGATGACAAAGTGCGTACAGTGTGGAGGTGCTAGTCTTTGGGTATGTAGCTCTGCTGCTCGCAACGTGCATGCGATGCTGCATGCGGATTCTGCTAGCTCAACTATTTCCGACTCTTGTTTCTCAGCATGATGTAAGCAAACCCAAGTGTCATTTCTTTCAGAAAAAAAATATTACAGTAAATCACTCCAACGAGGCTTACTCATTTCCTCTCCCCCATCTCTTACTACCTTCTTACCAGAGAGACAAAAGTCCTTTTATAATACAAGGGCTTATCTCACCTGCTTGCTCAACAGCCCCACAGAGCTGAAAGTTCACCAGAGATGAAAGAAGAACTGCGCCCTTCCTGCATCTCTCACCTTGTAAACAATTGCTGGTATTTTAAGCTTGCCTTTATATCCAGGGACATCTTCAGTACTATTCTGGACCTTTCTATTTTACAACTCTCTTGGGCATCAGCACCATTTCAGAACTCGTGCTCCATCAGTGCTCCTCACCAGCACAGACCTCCCCACATCTAAGGCAAACCAGTTTTTGTTAGAAGCTGGTGGAAAACCGCCAGAGCACAGAGTGGCAGAAAATTAACATAGGCTGATGTGACATAAACGAGGGCCACATTCAGACCAGAAGACACATACTTGCTTTTTTATGCCACATTAGTTATCAGAGGTGTCCTAGTAAGCAGCTGTCTAATCCTAGCTAAGGGAGAATTAACGCTGAGAAAAACAAGTGCCCTTTCACTTATTGTGTGCTAACCAGGCAGCAGATCCCCAAATCATTATTTAGTGTAAATTGCAGCTGTCCGTGACTACCAAGTAGTAAAATTTTTCTGAGCATGAAAAAGTTTGAGGGAAAAATTGGCTAGGCTGTCTTACCAATAGTTTCTATTTCAGTAACTTTTAGGACCAAGATTACTCTGCAGATCAAAGATTGTCTACTAAACCAGAAAAGAGAACAAAGAACGTGCTCTAAAGTAACACTTGTATATCATCACCCTCATGAGTAATTATATTACAAGTTTTTTACATTTGCCTTAATTTTTTCTCTTTTGATGTTGACTGCGTTAAGCATTTAGCATCTTTTTTAAGCTACAGCTGAGTTTATGTAGCAATTGATTCATTGCTGAATCTTCCTGCCACTCCCAGTGCTGGCAGAAAGACAAACTAAGGCAAGAGTCACAACCAGATTAATTACTGGCCAAGTCCTGATTTCAGCCGATTCCCTGCAACGGCTAGCTCTAGAAAGGCCTGCTGCACTGGAGGAGACAGCTTGTGCCTCGGTCACCAGGCAAAGGGAGAAAAGCTGCGCCAAACTAATCGCTAATCTGCTATTAAAATAACGAGAGGCCCCCTCCACCTACGCAGGGTGGCTTTGTCTAGGATGAGGTGAACTGCGCGTGACAGAGAGGCACTGCTCTCACTTCACCACAGCCGGTTGGTTTGTTAGCACCAGAGTTACAAAGCTGCCCTACTGAATTTCCGCTTTCCTCTCAGCAGTTTTTTCTGACATCCTGGAGCTCTCCCCATCCTCCACAGCACTTTAGGCTGAGACAGCTCCCGCTGTACTTACTCCTACATTACTAGTTCACAACTACGGTATATGCACACTTCTTTGCTTGGGAGAGTCCAACCCCTGGCTATTGAACATCTGCAGGAATATTAATGTACCTCACACATCTCTAACTCAGTTTGATTTCTTGTGGCTTAGTCTGAGCTTGTGCTTTTAGAAAGCACTGGCCTGGTTTTCCAAAGGGTCATGAACTGGGAAAACTCCAACTCTTAAAAGATGACATCATCACCTATTTCTGTTAAAAACATTGGTCAAGAGTGTTGTAAGAGATTAAAAAAAAAACAACAAACCAGTGGCTTACACCATGAAGACATTTTTTTTTTTATGCAAGTGGCATGGACTGCATGTGGCATTGTTAAAATGCTGGTTTAATTCATTCTGCTATCAGAAAAATCGGGCAGAATTTCTAAAAATGTCTTTGCTGATCAAGAATTATTCTGCAGTAGGCACTGAAAGGAACCCGTGTTCAGGTGCTGCTTGCACCGAGCTCCTACACACACGCGACAGCATTGCTGAGGACTCCCTGTGCAGTGCAGGAGCAGTGCAGCATGCTAGAGGGACCAGCTCACAACAGCAGAACTGGGGTTTGGCAACAGGGATCGCGCATGGCACCCCAGAACAAAAGCCAGGCCCTGATGTCCCACAGGTAGGAGTCCATTTACCCTCAGAGCACCCAAGACACAGCCCCTTACCAATACCACAGTGCCTCAGGGAAACACCTCCATTTACACTGTGCTTATCCTAGCAACTGTTACTAGCAAAGGCAGAAATACAACTGGAGTATTTTTTCAAGTGGGAACTTCCTCTCGAGATACCCACCACAGACCTGCCTCCAGCCTGCAGCTAAGCACACATGGCCCCATCACACAATGTGGGGTGGCTACAACCTGTTGTAAGATGAGACATGTCAGCAGCTTCAGCAGACAGGGCTGCAAGGAAGGTACCACCAGCAGCAGCGTTGCTGTTAACAGCTGCACAGACAGCATACGCCACGTTCCTACTGCTACCGAACCAGGTCCAAGGCTCTCCAGGTTTGGACTCCATTAAAAAAAAAAACAAACAAAAAAACCAACCAAAAACCACTCAATTAGAAAAAAGCAAAGCCAGTTTGTACTCTATTAGAAGAAAACTGAACACACAAGAACCCCAAACCCCTACTGTACATCACTAGCATCTGCACCACCACTGCCAGCAGCACGGCTCCTCTAGTACAGGAACTTCTCATGTAAACAAGTCCTTGTAAGCTGCGAGAAGTTACTCAACCTGGCAGATGGCTCAGCGCTCTCCTTTTGGTAACGTACAGCTGGGCTTTCCTCACCTTTCTGTAGCCATCACAGCTAAGTTTTGTATTGCCTTTGTTAAACACAAACTGCAGATTTAAGTGTTTGGGTTTCTTTTTAAATATTGGTGATTTTCCAGGTAGCTTTTTCTATACAAGCCATTTTCACATGGCAAAATAAATCCCTTCTTTAGGAATAATCGGAGCCAAGATAAATTAAGGGAGTCTCTCCTTTGTGGGTGGACCCAGGCTGGAGGAAGACACAACCACATGCACATGCTGCTCTCTGCTCTGCTGCAGTAACAAGCAGGGCTGTACTTGGACTTTTCTGTCCCCTCTCTGAGGTATGTGCACCTGCCTCAGCAGTGCTTATGTTGAAGCTTTTTTGAATTCTGTACCTCAGAACGCAGGCACACCTGTACCTGAACTTACCAAAACAGGTTTTTTTCATACAAGAGTATTTTTAGTAGAAACAGATACTCCTCTTTCAAGTGCAAGACAGTTGAAGCATTTCCTCTTGTGTGCCTTTTTTTTTAAACACCATACATTGCAGAATTGAAAACAAAACATCCGACTTTTGAATTAAAATACAAGCTTTACAACCACATAGTAAGTGTAGGCTCTTATATTTCAGTTTAAGACTATATCATTTTATAGAGTACCAAAATAAGCAAAGGATCAGCACTCCATACAAAGTGTTAGTTCTTGTGAGGAGGGTAGAAGGGAGATGGACTTTAATTACACTAAACTTTTTTTGCAAGTCTGAAGAAAATTCCATTTCAGCAAAACAGATTTGGGTTTAGATTCCCCACATTTCTAGTTCATTAAATAGTGTTTCTTTAAAAACAATTTACATTTTTCTCATTCAAAGTAAAGGGATGATTTAAAGGAGTATTAACAAGGAGGGTGGTGCTGTTCATGTTTAATGTCAATATGCAGTGTTATCTGCTAGGAAGGCTAGAAGAGCAACACAACTTTACTTCTGAAGACTATTAGAAATGGACTAACATTTGAGAAAAGTTTAAAGCACACTACACTGGCTCGAGGTCTAGCTTGCTGCTGGTAAGCCTCTGCTAGTCTGTACACTGCCATGAGGAACGAACTCAGCAGGCAAATCCCAACGCCCAGATGCTGGCAGCGACGTGTGTTTTCACACATGTACCCCCGAGTCCCACTTAGGACAGTTCTGTCTCTCCCCTGTCTTAACGGCATTAAAATGCAAGGAAATTAGCAGCTAACATCGCCACTACAATTTTACAAAAGCATTAAGTCTGAACAAAATAGCAGTTAAACCAAATTGAAGCTCTCTGTTCAACTCCAGGATTCATTCTCCATGACAACCCTCCTTCTGTCCTACCCCCTGTCCAGTTTATTCCCCCACTCCTTCCCTGATGTCTATTTTACAATAAATAGGTTAAGTGGATTTACATGATGCAAACGCAACTCAAAAGACTTCTGCCCTATACATATAACCATGTTAAGCTGTGAGATTATACACGTGATATATCTCTAACAGAGCAACCACCAGTTTAGATTTTTTCCAAGAAACACAAGTATTTCAGCATGTACACAGTAATGACTTTAAAACTGTCCAACATCATTGCTTTCATACATTCTCTTCCTCTTTATAGCCTTAAAGGGATTTTAGACCTTGATGGCAACAATCCCAAAACAAGAGTAAAATGAATTTATTTTATTGCAAACAAACGTCTAGAGTTAAATTTCTCCACCCACTTTCTTTAAAGAGAAAAGGAATCAGCAGGCTAAGGAGATACACCCATTTGAGAATTGACATGATTAAAAATTAGCTATAAAATGGGTGACTCACAGTTTCATTAGCTTACAAAATGGTGGAGTAACTACTACAAGCACACTAGGTATACAGTATTTTGTGGGGAAAGAGTTATACAGACACACAGCTAACTTCATATAGATCCCATTAGACAACTGGATTTACAACAAGTTTTGTTTAATAAGAAATGGGCAAAGCCAGCTTCTTTTCAGAATCAAAATGCAGAACAAATGGAAAAGAAATTATGGTGTTGTACCTTCACAAGTTTGAGCCTCCACAAATAATGCAACCAAGTTTTACAACTTTAAGAGCTTCTACATACACTCCACCTTCACTATTTAGCCCCAGGTTTCCTCTTTGCCCCCAGCATCTCATTGAGTTCCAAATGTTACAAAAAAGTCCTAGTTATTGCCAGAAACTTTTACCTCCCCCTCCTCCCCTCCCCACCCAGAAGCTTCATAGAGAGGATGGAGTGTAATATGGAGCTTTACATAATCTCATGGTATTCATGAGGGCTACTAAGGAGCCTCTGTACGAATCTGGTTGCTAACATTTCTATCGTATTGTGACATGACTCACGACTGTTTCTTAGAAATTGGGGGATGGGGAAAAAGGAGAAAATTCTTTAATAAAAAGACACCAGGTACAAAGCAACGTTTTACTTTTGTTGTGGTAAAAAAAAAGTCACATTTTACAGATAAAATGTAGAACCCTGAAATACTGACACATTCTCTTATCGTGCACAATGCTGAGGTTCTCTTACGAATCACTTTAAAACTGCAATTAAAAATGTACAAAAAAAGAAAAGAAAAAAAATCAACCCACAAAGCTTCTAAAAAAGGAACCCGCAGGCACTTCCTCTTGTGGAATGTTTAAAAAGTTAGCCTACTAAAGAAAACAGTCGACTTCTTGTGAAGGTTTTGGAGAAATATGTATCAGTTCATTTATTTGGGTATTCAATAATATCCTTGGTGATAATGCTGACTCCATGGCTTCTGACCCCAGAATTGCTGCAATAAATGGATAAATAGTTAATTTTAACCTGTAATCACATAATGGTTACATTTCTTACAGAAAAAAAAGCATTTAACAAACATCTAGTTCTGGAACTTGAGAAGATTAAAGCCCTCCCAAATAGCAGCAAGTTCCTTAACAACTGAAGGCAGTTAAGAGTTCACTTCACAGTAGTAATGTGAAGCCAAATACTACATGCCATTAAGACGGGTAAGCCATAGCTGATATTTGATATATCAAGACCATCAAGCCAGATTAAGTTCTGCACAGAAAACTATTTATAGTGATATTACCCAGCACTAAAAGATTCTGCTATCCAGTTTTGATTACACATCTAATTATTTCAGACAGCATTTTGAAACACTCCAGTTAACAATCAGTGAAAAGGTAAAGTTATGACTACTTACACCCTGCTGCCACTGGTTGTAGCCCTGAGATTGGTTTTTGTAGCCACGATTATTTCCCCTTCCTCTGAAGTTCTGCAAGAGGACAACAGTTTTTAACTACTTCATCTATATAGATTTTTCAGAAGTGTACTAATACCAATCCTTCTATTACCACCAAACCATCACAGACCATATGGAATCTTTCAAATACAAGGTATCAGGCCGAGGTTAAAAAAAACCCCCAACCACCACCACCCCCCTGCCACAAAAAAAACAAACAAACAAAAAAAACCCCCAAAACAAAAAAAAACAACAAAAAAACCACACCACAAAACCCGAAAAACACTAGAATACCAAAAGCCTCTCCCCCTCCTCCAAGGAACTGCTTCTTAAACATGGAGCAAGAACCCCAGAATTAATAAGCCAGCTCAAACTGTTGTTGCCAGTGTTCTGGAAAGCTGGCTAATCCAGTTTTGACTCACCCTATTTCCAGCTGCTGAACTGCACCAGGACAACTAAAAATACAAGAGCTTGCCTATTTTTAGTTAGGAAAGGCTGTAGTTGCTACAAGGATGTGTTATCTGATCAGACAAAAGGATATGGGTCATACAACTGAAAACGGAAGAGCTAGTCCACAAAACTTCAAGTACAATTTATGGTACAAAAAAAGGGACATTGATACTAGTAGATAAAATAGTGCATTTCCCCTGTTTGTCAGTATTAGACAAACCTGAGCCATGTTTACTAGCATGGGCTCCATCTGCTGGCTCTTCAGTAATCAAAATTATGTTTTCAAATACTTCCACTGATATTCCATCAGTTAAGACCATGCCTAGTATATCTTTACTAGTTATGTTTGATACCAGACACCAAAACAAAGACTCTCTCCAGAGCTATTTCCAGCAAGTTCTCTAAATGCTTGATAAAGATACATCTTGACCCTAAGGCCAAACAACGGTTACTACTGTTTGGAGAAAAAAAAAAAAATTAGGAAAGAAAAAAAAAAAGAGAGAAAAAAATCAAACATCAAACACAAGCCTTCACACACATGACCTAAAAATCTTCATCTTTAACAGGACAGAGGTACAGTCTTAACATGGAACCTCCACATCAGCATCAGAACTTCTTAGGCCATGTTCAGAGCTCTGGGCACACACAACAAACTAGAAAGCTAGGCCTTTCAGTGTGGGATTAGTGTAGTACCACAACCAAGTTGGTGGCTATTCACAGCCACCAAACCTTTCAAACATCATCCAAATTACTGTAGTTCAACTAATAAATCCCCCCAAAGCATCACCTGGTTGTAGTTTCCCCTGTTGGGCATTCCACCTCTGTTATAGTTGCCTCTGTTTGAGTAGCCACCTCTGCTTGGAAAGACAGGGCCACGAGGATATGGGTAGCCAATTGCACCGCTGCTGCCACCGCCGCCACCGCCACCACCACCACCTCGCTGAGGCATGTTGCCTCCCCTTCTGTTGTATCCACCGCGATTGCCAGGGACTGCAGGGAGAGAGTTACTTCAATCAAGTAATTGTTAGCTCTCCAAGTACTTCTTACGTGAAGATTATTGTTCAAAATAATGATGGTATTGAAATAAAACATCCAAATTCAGTATAAAAATTTCAATGCAAAGATTAAGTCATCTGGTCATAATGAAAACTGGTAACTTAACCATGTACTAGCCCCCAGTACAGTCTGGCACATAAGCAAACACCAAACCTAACATAAAAACTCAAAACTGTGCCTCAAACCACATGGACAGTGTAATCCAGGATTTTGACAATCCTAACTTTTAAAATTGGACAACTATCTTTGCACCAATACTTTAAACTTACTGAAATTGAAATCAAGGGTGCCACTAAGCAATAGTTGCAATGCAAGTACTACAACCTTTCTTCCCCCCAGCAGCAACAACCTCCAAAATTTACAGGCTTATTTCTTGGCTCACCTCCCCCTCTGAAGTTGCCACGCATGTTGAATCCTCCACGTCCTCTCTGACCCCTATTAAATTGATTTTTATTGCTCTTCTTGTTCTTCTTTGAGCCAGTGTTCTGTTTCTTTTCTGGTGGAAGAGACTTCTTACTTTCTTCTTTATATTGTTCCAAAAGCTTCTGAGCTTCTTCTTTTTGCAACTCTACATAGATTATTTCATCAAAACATTCTGCTACCTCTGGCAGTGTGAAGTTCCCTATAATTGCAAAAACACTGAGTATTCAGCATCTACATTCAGCTACAACCAAAGCCATAATTTAACCACCTTTCTCCCATTCTTCCTCCCACCCCCCTGCATTCCCTCAGCATAGGGACAAAATTACGTAATCTGAACATTTAAGAAATGTAACAGTGACAAAAGAAATAAACAGGTCTTCATGGAGTTGCCAGTACTGTTCCAAACCTTGAAAACATTCTGCCTATATCTTTTTTCTTTTATAAGCCTCCACTCAGAACACCAGTTTCTGCCAAATACGTCACTTATATAGGGCACTTTATGCCAAGACAGCTTTGTGCATCTGCATGAAGCATATCAGCATAACTGAGTAGTGTTAAGGACTGCAGCAGAGGGAACACAATATAGTGTTGTCCTACAAGTTACAATAGTCTTCCAGTTTTGTTTAAGTACAACTGTTTAAGATAAAGTGATTTTTTAGACTTCACGTTTACTTAATCCTTTAAACAGATACTCAGCATCCTAAAACACAGTATAGGATTATGTTCCATGCCTTTCATTTTGAGAACTGCATGCTCTGGAAGATCTTTTCCCTCCACCTCTGCCTTCTTTTGTGTTCTTTGCTTGTAGTCTTCATCTTTTGGGCAAACAACAACTGCTTTGCGCTGGAAGCCTGCAAACAGGCACATTTTTCTCCTCTGCGCAGCTGCAGACACATTTGTCTGAAAAAAATGCAGTAACTTACTACACGTAGCTGTCATTGTAAGAGTTAAGGAAGTCAACTTATGGTGTATAGACTTCACCTCTACAAGAGCTTGCAATGAAGTTTACAAATAACTGGACATAAAGATGCTGCATAATGCAAAGTTACGAGCTCATATCCACGTGTTAAAACACTATTCCTCCCACATCCCATAAATCCAGAGAAGTTCAGACAAGCATTTGTAGTAATATCTCAACTTTGCGTCCCCTGAATGAGTAGTAAGTGAAACAACTGCTATTACAATGTAACTTTAATCCCATTTAATTACTGCACTACAGCCTATAACAAAACTTCCTTAACCCTTTTTCACTGAAGCTTCTACCTGATCCAAAATGAAATTCCGCTTCTTACGAGCTGCGATCTCAATGAACTTCCCCAGACACTGTGGAGCTCTCTGCAACAGTGTGTTAAGTTTTCCAGTGTCCGCCATCTGCCGCTTAAAACCTGCAACCTACAGAGAGATTTCCCAGAGTTAAGTAGCCCCGATACATGTGGCTGACATTTTTCTTTGCTAAATGCTTTTCACCTCGCTTCAAGGATTGTTCAAGGCCACAGCTACAAACTCATAACTGCAATTGCCAAAGCCTCCATAAGACATAGAGCTTTACAAACAAAGACACTAGGTGAATCAATACAGCTGAATCTAAGGTATACTCATTACATTACTAATTCAAAGCTAAGCGTTCTATTCTGAGGACACCAAAATAAAGAGAAGAAACAGTCAACTGTTGACTATTTAAGTATGTAGTACCACAAAAAGCTTCCAAATCCTGCTGTGCCATGCATGAGCTGGCAGCTCAGCAAGACAACAAAACTTTAATGGTCACTAGCTAACCAGCAGCTGGTTTCTCAGATTTCTTTGATACAAAACAAGCCCATGGCAGCCAAAGACCTTGGATTTACAGCAAGTCTTTAACATACCAAGAAATATCACTTACCATCATTTTGTCCATAATAGTGTTTGTCCCAAGAATGTTGTATTTCCCAGGATTTGCTGCTGCATGTTTGGTAACCCAGGTAGTCTTGCCAGCTCCAGGCAAGCCAATCATCATCACCACCTGTGACAACAGGTTCTGTATTTTAGATACTAGTTCAAAGGTTTTCTTTAATATGCACCTTAGACCAGCAAGCCTAATGGAAAGTGAGTGGGGGGTGATGAAGAGTCACCGGATACCAAGTATTAAAGCTCCCAATCAAAAAGGTCGGAGTGTTGTACAATAGTCTGCTTAAACTCCACCACTTCTGTTCATCTATCTCAACAACCTTGAGATTATCAATGAGAAACTTACCTCACAATCTTTCTTTTGCTCAGGTCCCTTTGGTCCTCGGACCCTATCCTCCAGGGGAACCTTCTGGATGAAGGTATACTCTTCAGGTACAGGAAAGTAAGGTTCCTCCTTCTGACCAAAGTTGAACTCAACTGCACAGTTATGGCAGAGAACATGTGGGAAGAGTGGCCGCCCATCAAGAACTTCCTTACTTATTTTGAATGCAACACCAAGCTCTTGTCCATTCTTGGAATATGAGAGTTCCACTTCATCACCATCAAAATTCTGGTTTTCAAGACAAAGCATTAGTTTGGATAAAATTACTCACCTCGCACTATAAAGTTATATTAGACATTTCACTATATTGGCTATATTCACTCAACTCCTGCAACAGTGTTTTATTATAAAGGATCTACTTAAAAGTTTTCTCCTAAAATGAGTTACTGTCAATGATCATCTCGTTCAAGATCTGATTTATTTTTTTCTAAAAGGCTTTGAAGACATTTCTCTGTGAATATAAAATCTTAACACATTGACAACAGTCACTGTTGATAATGCCTGCTATTTCTACCTCCTCCCTATAGTAAACAACTTGTCTTGCTCCAAGTTCTTCCTGTATCTGGTTTACGGCTTCTCACATCAAAGCAGTCTAAAAATTCAAGGATGTTTTTCCTCAAAAGAAAATATAAGTGAAAACTTACAGCAAAACATCCAATCACATCATTTTCATCAAACTTCTCACCAAAGTCTTCAGTCTCACAATTGCATGTCTTTATTCCTTTTAGAGAATACCCATAAGAAAACTCTTCTTCACCTGAAGAAATAATTTAAACTTATTAAAAATAGGCATTTTTTAGAAATACAATCAATTCACAGCTACGTAAGTAAGCTGCTGTTCAGTACGTTTTTTTAATGCCAAAACAAGCTATGACCCCTAAACAGCTACAGCTTGTTCTTGTATTCAAGAATACTGACACCTGAGATAGAACAGCAGTATCTCCCCCATCCCAGTTTTAATAGCCTTATGCTGCTGGTTCCAGATTCATGTTGACATAAAACTGAACTGCCACATAAAGAAATGAGCAAGTATTTTTAAACTCTGAAGACCTGATTATGCACCAGTATACCTGTAACGTAGTCAGAAAGGCTTTCTGAATTTATTCTCCAGTAGCACTTACCCCTCCCCATTTTAAAGGGAGTTTAGCAGACATTCAGCCTATGCGACAACTGAGTATGAAGCTGCAAGGAACAAGCTAACAGAAAGTGTCAAACACAAGGACCCAGGTGGAACTTAAGTACTTAACTAGAAAGCTGCTGCTGCTGTTAGAACATACCAAATTCATATACATTTCCCACAAACATATGTCTCAGCAGCAAGTATTAGTTATAAATACCATTATGATCAGTTCCCATGTATCTAATGAAATTGTACTTTCTTCTTCCTAGCTACTTTCAGAAATGAGGATTCTGCCCCCAAGTCAAAAGAATTATAATGTAGCTATCCAGGAATCTTTCTTCACTGGTTAAATCTTATACCATGCCCCACCTTTGAATAATAAAAAAAAGGGGGGGGGAGGGGCTGCGAAACCCCTCTTCCTATTTATGACACTACACGAAAAGGAGAAATCCTTAACCTTGTCAGGTCTTCAAAAGAATGTTCTCCACAACCCACACCTGACCACTGAAAGAATTAACTCTCAAATCATGTACTCCTTACAGGCCTGAGTATTTAATGACTTTATTTGGTCCCAGTAATAAACTTTCTTGTACCACAACCAGGGAACGATTCAAGATAAGACTTCTCAGAACACACAGACTACAGTTGCTAAGCTTTTCCCATCTGCTTAAGAAAAAACGACAAAACTTCAACCATATACACAATAATACAGAAGTAACCAAATGTTTAAGTCTTACCAAGCAACATTCCACTTGTGTTCAGTGACCAGCCAACTCGTACTTCATGTATGTCAATGTCTTTTGTATACAGGTGTTTAACAGGAATCTTTTCTGTAACCTATTTTTAAATTATTCATTAAAAGGTATGTAGTATTTATTAGACATTAACAAGATGGAAACACAAAGGTAACATCTGGAAGCTTTACACTTCACTTTCTGCAAAAATAAACATGCTTAAGTACGTGAAACCACAAGCTAATGAATAAATAGTTGCATCTCCTGACTGACTGAGCAATGAAGATGCAAGATACCATATACCTTCAAAGCACTTAAGTCATAGCAGTCCCTCTCAGTGGCCAAATGCCTTAATCCTTTTGACACTGTATTAAAATCACAAAGATGTATACATGTATTTAAAAAAAATAACTGCCATAAAGTTGGGATTAATAGGAAATTAACTTTGTCAATAAAATGTGGTAATGGATAAAAAAAATTGCTTTACCAAGACTGGGGAAAATACTACACTCATCCCTTTCCACAGTAAGCAGACTTCCTGGGCAAGTTACCAGCTTCCAAGCAACATACCCAGATTCAAAAAAAGCCACCTAAAAGCACTGGAATTTGTAGGCAACCAGCTATTTTCTAACTCCCTTTACAAACTTCACGAAACTAAAGTGAAAAACTTATCAGCATCCTACCAGTTTCCACAACTATTCCAGTCAGGTGACCGAGGTGAAACTGATTTGAAAGTGAACAGGGCAATAAATACTGTCATCAATTTCACTTCACTGGCCTTCCAAAGTTATAGGTACCAACACAGAAATCACTCAATGAAAGAGCATGGAGAATGGGATCACTACCCACTCCTCATGGTAGTGGTTAGATTTGAAAGTACTAGAGGAGGAGAGTAAGCCTTTATATACACAGGCACATCATATGCAAAGAAGCCTTTAAAATTGTTAAGTAATAAATAAATAAAACCAAACTCTATGCCTCCTGTTCTTCTTTTGCCAAAAAGTGGGAGAAATCTGTTTATTACAACGCTGATTGCTCTTCGCCATTCTCACCCTTTAGGAGAACTCTCGCTCTCAAAATTCAAGTATCTGTAAATACATGCACGGCATACACAAGTCAGAATTATTCAGGTTGGAAGGGACCTCTGGAGGTCATCTAGCCCAAATCCTTGCTTTGAGCAGGTCAAACTCAAAGACTAAGCAGGAACAGAAAAAGGACTGCTGGGATACTTTATATGCCTTAAAAAAAAAAGAGCCAAGCTTTCTGTAATCTTCAGAAAGTACATGCAAACTTCTGACTAGCAAGTATCAAAATTCTTCCAAGTGTTGATGCATGAGGTGCCAAATAAAATTCTTTGTTCAAAAATGAGATCAGAAGTTACACATTCAGGGCAAATGCAAGGTGCTTTTTTTTTTTTCTTAAATGGAAGTTCTTATAGAAGAGGAAGCAGTTTTGCAATTGACCAATCTTTTATCAAGAACCATTTCACAGGCTTCTAAGAGAAGGCCTTCTGAAAGTCCTGTTCACCTGAAATAGTTTCAGCTAAGTCCAAAAAAACTGACAAATATAAACAGTATTATATTTAAGCATGCAAAACAGTCTCCCATAAAACATCAGTTTAACTCACCTTCATCTCAAAGCAGACTTTGCCTTTAGAAACTCCATAGGAGGCTCTCCCTCCAGCCCAAAGGAAAGCAAAGCTTTCCATGGTCAGAGAGGAAGCACTAAACCGGTCTCTTGAGATTTTAAAATGCAGGTCACAGTTATCTGTTAACATAAAAATCATTCCGTTTACTCTTATTACAAAATAAAGTACAGCTGTCCAATGTTATGCATTAAAGGTGATTTCAGCTTTCAAAGGTGATTTTCAAGACAAACTGTCAGCAAGTGCTCAGCATCTTTCAGGAAGCAACTGAACACATGCCTAGATGGAGCTGCAGGCTGAAGCTCAGCCAAAAATCTTAGGAAAAGCTAGCTAACAAGAATAATTTTCAAGGTGCCATCTTCACTCCTGTCACCAAATTCCCTCTATTTTTTTCTATCTGCTTAAAAACCTGAATTTCACCTCATCTGTTCTAACTTTTTTTTTTCAGTTACCTGAGATACTTCCATCAATACAGAGCAAAGGAATCTGTGCTGTGCTTTTTGCATTACTTGCTAGATACCTTTTTTGAAGTCTTCTTACCCCTCATGCCCAAACCTAAGGGCAGCCGAGAAACAAAAATACTTGTGTTCCTATTTACTCAAGCACTGAAAGTAGTACTGTCTTTGGTTAATATAGTCAATTATCAAGTCCAATTAGATTAAGCCAATTGAAATAAAGTCAGTTAAGTCAAGTGCAGATAGGTTAAGCACACAGAATGTGGCAAGAGAATGTACTTCACCCAAGAACACAATCTGCACTATGAATTCACCTATCGCTCCAAGAACTTAAGTGAAACCTTTGTTTTGCAGACTTCTTCAGAGCCGCACACCACGAAATTTCAAATTTATCTTCTAGTAGGTTTCAGAAAGACATTGTGAAATGGTAACATGAGGTGCAGGATATAGCACTTGAATTCCCCAGAGCAAGGAATCCATAGAAGAAACTCCAAACCTATTTGACAGTTACAAGAAAGGAGTGAAATGAGTGAGCAGGGAGTTCTGCCCTGGTGTAAAATCCACACGCTGCCCAAGTACACCAAAATGCAGTCTTCCCTGTATGACTGGTAACTCTCATGCATGAGATCTTGTTTTGTTTGCATACAGCCATCCCCAGTTGCAACTACAATATTTGTGATCCAAGTGTTTTCTCATTAGTACTTCTGTTATTTATTGCATGAAAACCAGATAAAATAATACAGAAGAAACCCACCTGTATAGGTTACTTTTAGAACAACAAATGAGAACAGAATCTGAAGTTACAGCTTCCTTGTAAGACACAGGTAATAAAAAGCACTTAAGAGTGCTAAACCTCTTATATGTCTGGATCATTACGGTCCAGAAAAGAGAGTGCCAAGTTGTTACACAATTCAGTCTTGAAGCTATGTTTGATTCTGATCTCCAAGCAGTCTGTCAACACTTTAAACTAAATCACAATGTCTATCCAGTAACAAAACTTTCTACTAGAAATAATAATAATAATAAAGTAGCTACTACTCAGTTACTGGGAAAATCAGAAGTTCTTGCAAAGGTGGCTACTCACCAGGTTAGCAGCTAGAAACTTGAGATTTAGTTAGCAAAATGTCAAGGATGGCATATTCAGCAATTTACATAGCTGTAAACTAATACCTCCTTCCATTTAAAAACATTTCTTGGGGAAAAAACACATGGATCTACCAGCAAATATGCCAGATAATGCCAAAATTTAAGCTTTCCTTCCATGGCACTTAAAGAATCCAATGAGTTCAAGCATCACTTATTCAAGTTTTCTAATAATGCACTAAGTCCTTATACTTACCCTCATGAATACAAATGTCAACTTTGCCCCAGTCATGGTACATCACAATAACAGTAACATTTATAATCTGCCTCAACCTCCCTCCCCCCGCCCCTGGCACTGTTTGTAGGTACTTTTCAATTTCTATGCCCTTTCTGACCAATTCTCTCTGCCATCCCATTTGCACAAAGCACCCCCGCCAGCCCCAAACTCCCAGGTTGCACAAGTGGGTCACTTTAAGGAGGCCTTACCTGATTTTTGTTGTTGTTGTTAAATTTATCAGAAAACATGAAAAAATACTCCACTGGTTGGTACATAAATAGGGCCTTAGCAGGTCACACAGGATGCTCACTTCACAAATTGTACTACTGTAATGACCTACACTATTGACTCTCAGAACTTTCTGAAGTGCAAAGCTCATGTACTATACAGTTAGCTTCTCAAGCTGTTTCTAGAGTGTTCCATGCTCACTCGACAGTTGGCCAGCTTAGTTTCCACACTAGATTAGTGTTTTCATTAAGATTTCTTCAGAAAACTGTACAATATCACAGACTTCATAGGAAAACCAAGCTTATTACTGCTAATGTAAGACCCATATACCCTTCTGCTCGTTTGTATACTGAAAATGGGTGGAAACACCGCTTGCAATTTTTTTTTAAAGTTACGTGGTGGTGAAAGTCAAGAAATGTATTCACCCCACATTTCAGAAAGTGTGGCTTTAAGATTAAAAGCGTAACACCACATCTTTCCAGACTAAAGGAAAGCATGTTTACTCACAAGTATCAAGACAAACCACTGTGTCGTCAAAATGTTCATCTTCTTCTTCAACAGGTGGTTGAGGGGATTTGGCCCTGAACAAAACAAAAGCAAAGAAACCAAAGATAATAAAGCTACACGTATTTTGACACTGCTAAAATAAGCATTTCTGTACTTTACTTCTCCTCATTCAGAAAATGCTGCCCAGCATCAAGTTTATTTACCTGCTGTACTTATTTTCCTCAATGTATTCAAAATATCCACGGCCATGGTCTTCACGTGGTCTCTTCACTCCCCTCTTTTTCTCACCAGGTTTTTGTTCTGTTTTAGCATCTCCTGTAACAGAATTAATGATTTATTTTAACTACACAAAGTAACTCTTTAATTGGGAATAAAATCCTATACGACGCTTCCAACTTTGGAAATTGTGAGAACCTACAGCACGAGAAAAGCAATAGCACCCTAGAGAAAAATTCTGCTTTGTACTAAGATAAGAAGCCGTATCTGGAATTTTCTCAGAAGATGCAAAACTTGTCTGCTAAATCGTCTCTGATCCACGACAGAAGCAGCCAGTACACCACGCAGCAGCTCGTGCAGCCCTCAATGTTGAGATCCCC
>NW_010972598.1:944410-945235 GCF_000737465.1 Haliaeetus leucocephalus | reverse complement strand
GCTGCTGCTGCTGGGGCTGCGGCGGCTGCTGCTCCCCGTGCCCGTTGGCGTCCCCAGCCGCGGCCTCCTCCTCGTCGGCGAGTTCGTCCTCCCCCTCTTGGAAGCCCTGGTCGTCTCCGTTCTCATCCTCCTCCTCCTCCTCTTCCTCCTCCTCGCCGCCCGCCTCCTCTTCCATGGGGCCGCCCCCGGCCCCCGCCCGCTCGCCGTTCTCCTCGCCCAGCTCCATGGCGTCGCCATCGGCGGCCTCCAGCCCTTCCTCGTCGTCGTCCTCCGCGGTGGAGGCCGCGGCCTGGTCGGGGCCTCCCCCTTGGTGGAGCTGCGAGGCGCCCCCGCCGCTCTCGGCTGCCTCCCCCTCCATGCTGCCGTTGCCAGGCTCAACTGCGCTGCTGGCGGGGCCTCCCCCGCCGGCCTCCTCCTGGTCTAGCGCGGCCTGGAGCCGCTCCATGAGCTCGGCCTTGAGGCCCTTGTCGGAGAGGCGCCGCTTTTTCAGCTCCTCCTTCAGCTCCGACACCTTCAGCTTCTTCACGTTCACGGGCGAGCAGCTCATGGCGGCGGCGGCGGCTCGATCCCTGGGCGGGCGACTCTGGGCTGGGCCGGCCGGCGGCGGCGGCGGCTCTGGGTCGGGGCCCCGGCGGGAGGCGGTGGGTGGGTGGCGCGGCTGGTTCGTGCGGCTGCGGCAGCTGCAGAGCGGACCCGCCTGGCGCCAAATCCTTTCAGCGAGCTCGCGAGGGAGACGCGCCTCGCGGGGCCGAGCACGCAGCACTGCCCGCCCCGCCCCCGCGCACGTCGTCCCTCCTCCCCCCTGTTCCCCCCGCTACCGTAACG
>NW_010972598.1:921363-944356 GCF_000737465.1 Haliaeetus leucocephalus | reverse complement strand
CGGACCCGGCCCGCTCTCAGCCGTGGGCCGGCCGGCCGCCGCGCCGCGGAGCGGAGCCTGAGGGGCAAGAGCGGCTCTCCCTGCCGGCACGGCCCGCTCCGCGCCGGCAGCTGTACCTGCGCCATGTTGGGCAAGGCGGCAGCAGGAAGCGCGGCCGCCGGCACCGCCGTTGTCCCCGCTCCGATACACCCCTTCGGCAAAACGATCCGCTGGGGACTGGAAATCAGTCACCGTGTCACCCGAGCGGGCCCCCGCCCGTCCTTCTGGCGTGGATTAAACCCGAAGAAG
Source organism: Haliaeetus leucocephalus (assembly GCF_000737465.1). Lineage (NCBI taxonomy): Eukaryota > Metazoa > Chordata > Aves > Accipitriformes > Accipitridae > Haliaeetus > Haliaeetus leucocephalus. The sequence continues at coordinate 944,068 of NW_010972598.1, read as the reverse complement.
GTCCCAGACCAACTAAACGGTCGTCCGTTCCGTGTCGTCCCCCCCCCCAGCGCTGGCCCTGTTTCCAGGCCACAGCCTCGCAGGCCCGGCAGCTCCTTCCCCCCCCCCCCCCCCCCCCCCCGGGCCCCCACCTCCGGCCTTGTCGGCACCGTTTGTGGCGTAAAGGGTTTGAAAACGAATCTAGCTACTTAAAATCGTTACCCTGATTCAACCTTGTTAACACAGTTACGTAAGGACAAAGGTAGAGCTATATACCCATTCCTTCACCGGCTGCAGCACTGAGAGGCGTGCACGGATGCGATCTTTGACTACATGGGGCTGGGGCTAGCTAACAAAGCCACGGGACTAACAAAGGTTTTTCAGGTACATTAACTCTCCTCCGGACAAAAAGCACTAGTCTGGAGCTCAGCACAGAGCTGATCTGCTAACCAGAACTGCTCAGTTTTCCCTCTTTCTCCCTCTGCACAGCATTAATTTGGGGCTCTCCTCAGCCACCGAGTTGTACAGTGGTTGAATTTTTCCAATTTGGTCAAAAGTTCCTTGAAAACAAACAGCAGAGAGGGTTTCACATGAATGGAAAGGCAGCACTAATCTACAAGTCTGCTTCCTTGGGGAGCCTGGATAAAAAGCTAATTTTCACTTGCAGAAAAAGAAAAGCAAGTCAAACAACTGGAACATCAGTATGAAGCACAACAGAAGGGAAGGTGTGTTTGGCATGAAGTTGCCTTGTGTTGGTACAGGTCGCGTGGCCTTCTGAACCAGAACAAATTACATTTACCTGCGCCGAGAGGAAGGGAGGAGAGACCAGGAAGTCACACTGTTTTAACAGCACAATGAAAGGCCTCTTCCAAGCACACATGCACACGCACATACAGTGCTCTGTCCTCAGTCAGGCTGTATCCCTTTGGAGGAAACATGACTCAGTCGGCAAGGTTAGCTCAACTCGTCACTGCACAACGGCTTGTTGGAACAGAGACAGGGAGAACTCCCTCATGCAATACACACAGATGAGAAAAAGGTTGCCAGAACTTTTCCCTTACTATAAATGCAAGTTAGTAGATTTTTTTTCTCAGTCTAGTAGGTCAGAGTCATCTCAATAGGGGAAAAAAAGGGCAAGAGTGCATCAGTGCTAGGGAGAGGTCAGTGCGTGATCAAGCTGCACCAGTATAAGTCATTACCTTTGTCCATTTCTTCATGAAAGAGCTATCTTAGCTAGTCTGCTGAGCTACTCTCTATATATACACTGTTCTGCCAAGGTGGGAACAAAAGTGTACAGGGTTCACCTAGTGTCCTATTGCAAGATTACTGACTGAAGCTTACAGATAACTCTGCATTAATTTAGATGTCATCTGCCTGTCCAACCTCCATGTTCTTTTTTTGAATGTAAAAAAAAATTAAACAGAAAATATATCATTAAGTCTTTATGACTTGTATTATATCTGAACTTCAGACAGAGCCCTTCGTTTAAACCTTGATCTGGCACAGGCCTCTTCACATGTTGAGCTATGCTTCTGGAAGAGCTTCATCGACCTGATGCCTGATAATCCCTCCCACCACTGCAAACTTTATAGATTCTTTTAGGCCAGTTTTGGATCCCTAAACATTGCCTTAAATTAGCACATCTGCCCAAATTCACAGCACCTCTGTGTTAGAAAATGCCCTTGTTCAGAATCACCCTAGAGCTGCAGTCCTCACATGTAATCCCATTCCGAAACAATGTCATGTCTGCCTACTTCAGTAACATGCTCATACTGCTTTATACTCCTGTTACCATGGAGAAACAAAACAGCTAACAGCTTTGAGACACATCAGGAGATTACTTACTTAACCTAAAGCATTCAAGCCTGTATATAAAGGCACAAACAAATACATAAAGTAAGAATCATATTTTTTTCCCCAGAAATTTAACATCACCAACCTGAGAATTTTTTTTTAAAGTTACTAAGGCTATCTCATTATTAAACCACTTAGAAGGCTGAACTTTTTTTTTTTTAAAAAGGAGATTAATTCATACCATAGCAGTAAGGGTACTTACTATCTAACTACACACTTAGTTACACTACCAAACAAGTGTAGTAGGACTGTGTTTTCAGACTACAGTTATGTTACCTATTATTATAGAATAATAGTCAATTTTCAGATGTCAGGTGATTCAACTGTGGTAAGAACAGCATTTCTTATAAAGCTAAGTACGTAAAATACACACGTAACTGAAATAGATACGTAACCCTAATGACTGCCTCTCAGTGTAAAAAAAAAAAAAAGCTTTTTTATGTTTAAGTTAAATACATATTTCTTACAAATTTGCTTCTGAGAAAAACTGTCCAAGATAGCTCCCCTGTCCTCTTCGAGTCCTACATTTCAGGAGTTTGCATCTTCCCTATTCATACTTTGAAGGGGAAAAATAAGGGGATACACTCTCCTCATTGCTGTGCCCTCTCAATTCAGATAGTAGATCCTTCAACTCAGCTTTTCCTAGATCATGCAGATAGATACCAGCCATATTATAAAAATGAGTGTTTGGTAATGTGAACTTCCAAAACAAGAAAGTGCTAGAGGAAAGCACTTTAGCTTTAATTCGCAAAGCTGCTACTTGTATGATAGCAATGGCCGTATGAAAAACAAAACAACATTGTTGATAACCACAAGTACTCCTCTATTAAAATTGCCTTTTCTTTGGTCTCAAAATATATGAAAAAAAATCTTCCTTTCCATTTAGGTGGAAAGTGACATCTACCCATACTAACAGATGCAATTCTATGCACTTTATTTATCCATCATATGACATTTTCCTCCTGACTGTGCTACTTTCTAACTTAAAAGAATGTTTTTCTCTCCAAACCAGTCTCCCCTCTCAAATGTAATTTGGGATCCTCCTTCTGGGACTTGGCTCTTCAACAGATCAGTTACTGTGGTTTCCCTCACTTTTGTTTGTGCTGATTTAGACTTTAATTAGTCACTTTCCTCACTCATAATGTTCTTTCCATTATTCACCCTTAGTCCTTCCACATCCCCCTCCTCCTCCTGTTCGCCAAGAGCAGTGACAAAGGGATGACAAAAAGAAGAGCAGGCTTTCAGGAGGGGACCTGATAGTCTCAGAAGTCCCATCCCACCTGGGCTTTGAACCTTTCCATACACCTTTGTTACTGATTTGTTATTAGTTAGAATTAATCATATTTAATTTTAATAGGAATATGGAACTATAAGAAATATTTTAGCAAAATTATATATTGCATTCTATACATTTAACCAACAACTAACAGCTGCTGTGAAATCCCCTGTATAGCCCTGTACCAAGGCCGGAGGAATTGGTTAAAATCATCTAGTAGGAACATTTAGAACTTAGATAACAGATGTCAGAATTTCAAATTAATAGGAACTTAGGAACTTAAGACAATGTATTATGTGTAACTATAAGAATTCGAGTATTGTCTGAAATCAGTTAACCACGGAAGCTTTGGTAAAGATTTACTTCGATCTAATTAACGAGAATTCCAATCAGTGGAGTTAAGTGAGATTAACCAATGATTGTTTTAGTATAAGAATATTGATAAGGTGGTGTGACTGAGGGCCAATCACTAGAAATATTAAATTCAAGAATTAACATTGAATGTATTTTATGTAAATCTAATACATGATGGCAAAAATCGTACTGCGCAGAATCACATGAGAGGTCAACTATTGGACAAAGTGAGGAAGACTATGGAAGACCACCAGAGGGCTTCTGAAGACCACCAGAGACCCTCATTGCACCTGCGTAAAGGACATTTACATATGCTAATCACTTCACAGAAATCCAATGAATATGTATAACCTTTCTTGGAAATCTAATGAATATGTATGAATATGTTTAATATAAGGTGTATGATTTTGGTGTTCAGGGGTGCGTGGTTCGTGAGAGGACTCACCCGTGCACCTGGCTGTCAATAAAGAAGTGTCTGCTTATCTACACTAAATTGGTGTTGATAAGTTCTTTATTCCGAGTTTTTCGGCAACACCTTCAGTGTTGCAGGAGGACCCAGGCATTTATGTTTTCCTAGTTCTGCTCTCTTACAGCCTTGTCTGTCCTGTTAGGGCTGTTCTTGAATGCTTTACCCTATGTCTGACCATCACAATATGCTCTTCGTCTCTTCTGTATGTCCTTAACCCATCCACCCTCAATTAATAGTGCCTTCAGAATTCCACATTCAACACACCATTACTTTAAAAGAGAATATCATTCTTGAAATACTCTGCTGCCTTTTATGATAGCAGGCAGCATGTGGAGCAAGTCTTTTTCTTTCTCGCTTTTCATCTCTCCTCATGAAATCCTCATTAATCATTATTAGAGCCAGTCAGAAATTTTCAGACATTTTTAAAGTGCTAATTTGTCACAAGTGAGGCTGCATGACAAAGGGTCAGTTCTGATGATTTCTTAGCCCAAAGAACCCCCTATCCATATATCTCCATAGGTAGGCTCTATCTGTGGAGACTCTGCCAGGATGTTGGGAGCCTGTTTTGGAGAAATACCACTACACTCATCCTGTGCTCCTCTCTTTCCCTGACATGCACTACTGCTCACTATCAGGGTGAGGATGCTGAACTAGATTGACCTTGCCTTGTACTATCTATAATCTCTCCATGATATTTTAATATCAAATGAGGTCCAATTCATCTCAGAAACGAGGTGGTCCTTTGCCATCATAAGGCCTATTATTTGTACAGGGACTAGATCAGTTAGGTCCTAAGGATGGTTTCGGACCTAAGGATAGTTAGTGCCTGATTACAAGTAGAGCTAACAGCATTCAAGGGACTGAAATTCAGGTTTCTGGTACTGGTCTGGTTCGCCAGTTTCTTCTCAGTAGCACCTTTCTCTTATTACACTCCTGCACAGCATCCCCAGGTGGGTCGTCTGTTAGGGGTCAGTACACAAGTCCTTTTTAAGATCCTAATGCTATTTTGCTTTTCCTGTACTGGATGAAGATGAAGTACTTCAGCAGTCCCACCAAGCAGAAGGAAGGGCTGCAAACCTACACATCAGGCACAGGGACATCACAAATCAGGCACAACCTATGTTTGTCACCCTTTAAAGGGTGAGCACCCATTGACTCTGTAGTGACAAGAATCCCCCTTTCCCCATTTTCAAAAAGTAGCCTTTCTTGCTTAAAAAAGTCAAAACCCAAACCCATTAGTTTCTGAGAAATAGTTTCTCAATTCAGAGCATTCAAAGACTCACACAGTTTCCAAACCTGGCCTTGGAAATAAAGGCTGCATTCCTCCAACATTAAAATTAGGATTCATTTTGGCTTTATTCAGAGTCATTCAGAAGTTTACCGACCACACACTTCTCAAGTGTTACATATGAACTACTTCATAAGATGCTACTCAGCTCCAGAAATCAGACATCTGCAGTTTCTTGAGATTTTTCTTGTAACTTGCCACATATACACATTTACTAGAGTGGAGCTGTGAACTCAGGAAAATTAGATAGACTAAACCCCTCTGAATAGCAGTCAGTCTGTGAAAGAGGAGGTAGCATTGTAAATCAACTTCCAAAAAATACTGTCTTCCTGCGAGAAGACAATGTGAAGCAATCATTTCAAAAGAGTATAAATTAATCTCTCTAAGGGACTATTAAGACAATCATAAGTAGGTTTTAAAGTTGAGTGTCAGTTCCAGTGTACCTTCCTGCTCATATACCAGAAGAAACATATGGTCAATATATGCAACTAAAACTGATTGATCTTGGAAGACAGATACAAAGAAGTGTGGGTGGCAGGACAATTCAGAACTGGCAGCCAACAGACCAGCTCTTGCCTAATGCAACTTTTCTCTTCAACCTCATTTTAGAAAAAAACAACCCCAAAACCCAAACAAAAAACCCAAAGAAACCCAAACCCTCCATCTCACCCCCACACACTCTTACTTTCTTTCCCTCCCGTTCTGATGCTCTGCACCCTCTGTAGTACACACAGTACACTCCTGTCATCATTTTACTCTTTAAGCCTCTTCAATACACCTTTGTCCTTCCCCTCTTGAGATGCTTTGGTCAAAAAAGGGAAGCAGCCACACACCAGCACCAGAGTGCTGCCAGCTCTTAGGCCATCTCCTCTGTATCCCCTCCTCAGTTCACAAAGAATGGCTTCTACAGATTGGGAAGGCCTTGCTAGACAAAACCACATAAACCCCCTAAAACTTAGAAGAACATTGTACGCTAACAAAAGCTACTACCATTGTCCAACTGCACACCTTAAATCTGTGATGGGCAAAGATGAGTAAGCAAGCTATTTTTGTATATTCATTAATCCATGTTAGCATGCTTTCAAGATGGCCATTTTTGTAATGAGAGCATGCCACACAGCTGAAGCCCAGAGCATTCACAAATGTACATATCCCAGCTGAAGCTGTTGGCTTATTTGTTTTTAAGTTCTACAGCCTCAGGATAACAACATGCAGACAGAGGCAGTACCTCAGACTTCTCCCCAGCACCACTTTCTACATAGGAAACATGTCCAGTACATAGGAAGGAAGGAAGGATTAAAAAAAAAGCTAGGTGCCAAGTAGTGCCCTGTCTAGGCACTGCTCTGACAATCCTACAAGGCTGTTGCTACAAAATCCTAAGATCTGCTAAGGTAGCTCCAGGAGACATGAAAGCAGCAGAAAGCAAATTAGAAAGTGCAAAACTGTCTTTCCCCACAGTCTTGGTCTCAGATCTCTTCACTCTTACCTTTGGAAGCAGCATCCCAAAGTCTAGCTACTTTTCTGTTAGGCCCCAGAATAAGTCAGCACAGAAAAGAAAAGAAAAGAAAAAACCCTCTGCACAGTCAGTGAGAAAAGGAAACAGAACTTTTTCCTTTCTGTCCTCTCGCCTCCCATCACACATGCATGGGCTCAGAAAGCTCCACAAAACCTAACTGTGCACTAGCAAACCACAGCACAAGCATGAGTGACGCTTAAGACCGTACACTATATGATCTGTAAATCAAGAAATATAGAAAACCAGGATAAAGAAATGAAATTAGGTCAGAGGTTTGGTTAGGGTTGTGGGGTTTGTTTTGTTTTTTTTTTTTTTAAACTGGACTTTACCCAATTAAGTTTACCTCACTGTAGAATGTTTCCTAGAAAGAAAGCCATTTTGTCATACACTGCTCTTTAACCCACTCTGCTGGAACAAATCTGCTCAGCCTTTCTTTATTTTGGGGATGAGAAGAACTAGCATCATTTCATATGACCGACTGAGCAGCAACAGAAACTTTTCTGGCAACACAATAATGTAACTGCTAGCAAATGACTACAGGTAATTTCCTAGGAAAGCATCCAAAAACTCAGTGACCCCCCTGCTAACTTTCTGAGAACAACTATTTGACAATAAGCATCAGAAGAAAAGCACTGTCACTTAACCTTGCTGTTCCACATCCATAGTCTAAGGATACTCCCAGGAGCGCACTCTTGCTAGAAGGCAGGCAGCCCTTCCAGCAGGTGTTATAAACCACAACCAGAGATCCCATCAGGTCACGCTGCTTTAAAGGAACAGTGCCAGCAAAACCGGGGGCAGGAGGGTTGAAAGTTTTCTAGGGGCTTTGTGCTGGAAGGTAGCTAATCAAGGAGTTAACAAGCTCCTAAACTATCCAGCTAAAATTTTCTGTTAGCGAACATAAAGAAAACCATCCTTTTAGTAACATCAGGCCAACATGTTTTGTGCAGCACCCTGAATTACCAGTATTTGTAATTCCAGGCTCTCTATCCTATAGCTTTTTCTATGTCCTGGGGACTCCTGTGACTCTGCTGAGTTCATTACAGGGTCAGGCCTCAATTTGATTCTGGATTTTATGAGTCCTTTTTCATACAAAAGAAAACAGAACTGCCTGGCAGTCCTCTATGAGATGAGGCATCTGCACTTTTTTCTCCTGCTCTCTCCCGCTCCACTTACCAGCAAAGTAAGAGATCCCCAACAGCAAAAATTAAAACAAGTAAGAAGCAAGATGAGCACAGCATGCCAGTCATAACAAGGAACCGTTTTAACAATTCTATTAGCATATACAGGACAGTGTTTCTGAAATAAAATAAAAGCTCGTCGCTAAGTAACAATAGTGTGCTTGTCTATCATTTACAAGAACTTAAAACCAAAAGTATTGTTAAAAAGGAATGAAAAAAGACATGCACTCCAAGCACAAATCTCACACCTTCAAAACAGAGAAGAATCAGTTTGTCCACAATACCTAGAAGGTTTTTTTTATTGCCAGTCTATTCCAGGTGGGAAAGTCTCAGATACTCTAGTTATGGATAGCACTGTGAAATTCTAATATACTGATGCACAAAAGGCAATTAAAAGTTAACCCCCCCCAAACACTTGAAAAAGAAGCAATTACATGAGAAAATAATGTTATAACTGATCAGCTTTAAACGAAATGAATACACAGAAAATAATGTTATAACTGATCAGCTTCAAAGGAAATGAATGCAGAGCATTCAGAGGGCAAATCTTTAAATGAATTATTAAACCCAGCTTTTTTCCTTTATCGTCTATTTCTTCTCTGGAGCTGGTCTCATCACAAAAGCCAACAGGTTTTTTTAACTCCATAGTAACTATCTCTAGCAATCCCTGCCCAAGTTCTTAGGCTTGACACTGTGAGAGTTTGTACTTAATGCCCTGCTTCAGCAACCAGCAGTGAATCAGAAGCAATCTTTAGGTCCACTGTTTATTTGAAGCACCCTTATTATGAGGAAATATTTCTGGTAATATTTCCTTTTGTTCCTTTGTACTTCTCACTTACTGGTTTATAGCTTTCCCTATATTGTCTCCCCCATTTTTATGTATTTCAAAAGCTTTCATGTACTTGAAATACTTCATCATAATGATGCAGAATTTCACTTTGCTGTAACATTGAAGTGTCTGGCTTGAACCTGACCTGCACTGGCAGTGGATCGCAGCTTGCAGCAGCCCACATGAAATGCATTGAAGATCTCCGTTTGCTTCCAAGTGAACAAGGACTGCTTTGGAGAACATTACCCCAGATAACCCCCAAACTGACAGCCTGGGAGGGAAGGGAATGAACATGGGTGCTGAGTCACTTTTCACTTTCATTGCTGTGAACAGGTAACAAATCCACAGAAGCCAATTTGGATACTCAGCAGCAAAACTTGCATAAGGGTGAAAATACTCCTCCTTCTCTCATGCCTTCCTCCTCCTCCTCCCCGCCATGCAAACTGTTAACTGGTGTGATGGCGACCACACTGGAAACTTGTACTTGCGGAGCCAGGGACAGAGCACTTCCCTTTGCAAGACAGCTAACTGAAACCCTTCAGGAGCCCAGGGCTGGTATGCGCTCATCACCCAGAGCTAGCAGCACCTTGGGCCCAATCTGCCATGGAACAAGCACCTGGAGGCCAAAGATACCTCTGAGCCAAGGGTGGAATAAGTCTGCAACCTGACACAAGAAAGGGAAGAATTTGGTTGGGATGGGTGCTGTGGCCTTACAGGGAGGCTGTGACTTGCAGGCAGAGGGCAGGAAGAAAGAGCGTGAAACGCAAGGGATGGGGCAGCCCACCCTGCGTGGGCTGAAGCAGAAGGGCTGGTGGAGCGGCGAGGAGCCTGCCTGTCTTCCCTGCCTTCCCCGCCTGCCTGAACAAGGGTGGGCTGCCAGCAGCCTCATGCTGGGATGCTACAGGGTGCTTTCCTGGGTGATAGCCAGAATGGGTTTGAATAAAGCGAAGTTTAAAAAAACGTTGAATAAATACCAGTGGTAAACACTGTGCTCTTCCAGAGTATGTTCTGGATTTTAAGCAGTTTTGTTGAAATTTGAAGTTTACTTTGCTGCTTTGGTCAAGTTTATTAAACTAATTTATTACTGCTTTTCCTGGAATCATTTAAGAGATTCTGTTAATTCTAGAGAATAACAAAAATGAGAAAACTCCTCAGAATGAAGAAAAGGAAATTTATGAAACACAGTATTTTAATTAGAAATAAAGTTTCTTGTTGCAGGGCACCAAGAGCTCTTAAAATCCTAACAGCCTATATTTTAAAATAAAAGCATTTAAAACTGGGTAACAGTATGTTAATTTTCCCCTTTCTGCCCTTTAGGTATATTTGGAGCCACATTTTAATGATAAAGGACAAGTATTTTCTTTCAGTACTTTTAACAGTCTGATGTTTTATCTGAATTGGAAATTGCATTTGATTTCTGTCTTCTTTTTTTTCCAGTCTTTACTGTGGCTGCATCTGCTGAAACTGGGGGTGTAAGAGAGGGAGAAGTGTGATTTACACTGGTGGAGCTTACTGCTGAACTCACTGGTGTTACTTGTGTGAGGTAAAGCTAAGCATACATATATGCCTCATGATTGGGATTGAGTATGAGTATATGCCTCAAGACTGGGATTTTTCCATTATCCATTTAGATCTGCTGATATTTTGGATCTCTAGATCCTCCTCTCTCCCATTTTTTTTTTCAAAACTTAAAGATCCTTTATATATCATTCTGACAAATACAACTGTTCTATCTGATTATCTATATCCAGTTTTTCTTTCATCCTTTTGTTTTCTGATGCTTCTGTTTCAAGCATTTGACTGTGTTTTTTCACTTCTGTTCTTCATTTTTGTTCTATTTTGAAATCCTCTCATTTAGGTTTCATTCTAATTCTTCTAACACTAATACCTCACAGATCTTTTCTCTTCCTGGTGCACATTATCTGTCTTTCTCAGTAGATAACACATATGCTCTCTCTCTCCACCTTCCAGATATTAGCACTTTTATTCTTGATTTCCAAGTGACAATATAAGTGATTAATTTCATGCAATTATTTGTGATCACAAAGTTGACAAAAAAGAGCTCTTACAATCTAGGTTTGTCTGTGAAACCTTATGCTTAATATAAAATCAACTCTTATCTGCAGCAATCCGCCAGGCTATTGAAGGATGTTGGGAGGATGGACAAAAGAATTTGGAGATGGCTTTCTTAAAAACAGAAGACATCTTCCTAGCATCAACCATTGGGTTGCTGCTAATGGCACTGGCTCCTTCATAACCAACCACACCTTATGCAGATCCAAATGCCAGGCCTGGAGCTTTGAGTGATCTGTGAATTTATGGAGCTTTTTTTTTTTTCCCCACCTTTGTAACTCTGATATTACTGAAGATTGTCCATACTGAGAAAAAGAGATGGGTATTTACTTCTTTCAAAGTCTCAAATCAGAGATTCTCCTCTGTGTTTCTCATTTCTCAAATCTATAGGGAAGCCAATAGCTCTAGGCTGATAACTTTATGCATTCATATTTTATGGCAATGAATATAGGTTGGAAAGTGATAAAAACAGAGCTCTGAAAATCAGCTTCTTCCTCCTACTACTGAATCAAAGTAATCCCAAAAAGACAGAAAACCTCTTTTAGTCCTTTCTGGGACTGTGTCATATTTACTGAGGAGGTCTTCAGTCACTCTGGAAAGTGGACTTCTGAAAATATGCTGAAAATTTTGGCTGCTAGAGTTGTTTAGGAGAACAAGAGATTCTCAGACTTCTGAAATTTTAGATCAGAAGAATCAAGTGTATCTCCATGGCTACCAGATCAGTTCACGAGCATCCTGGCAGATTTCTGGTAGCCATTTTGGAAGGTTTCATAGGTAAACTGCTTAGTGAAAAGACTACTGTAGCCATGCAGGCTTGCTGGTGAGACCAAGGTTGTATATATTTGACCATCAGTTAGAAGGGAAGACATGTTACTGCATCACCTTGCTATTTGACCTTGTTAAACTTGCTGGTGTCAGGGCTAGAGATCAACAAAGACAGTGGCCTATTTAGTGTCTTGGGATCTGGTGATCATGGGCCTGCCTACCTGTCTGTGAAATCTGAACTTCTAGCAGGCAAATATTTCACTGTGGGAAGACGAGGAGTGGTGGTGCCACTGAAGGGAAGGCTTCAAGGATGTGTCTGCTTCCAGGAGCATCCTTGGATGTTCACAGAGGCACACAGGACACAAAAGGAAGACCTTTTCAAAAGGCTCAGCACTTGGGTATGCCATCTGCCCTAGGTCCCACATTCTTCCCACATCCCTGTTGCTATGTGCTCTATGTTTTCTTATTCTATATTTCCTTATTTCTACAAATTAACCTCAGCTTCACCTCTTTAATACTAAATTTTAGTTTTCTCTTCAGTCATGTATCTTCAATGCATCTTGGATGTTCCACACTACACCTAAGAGACAAACTACTTGCAAAGGGGATGGGGAAAGAGGTACAAATATTATCTTAAAGATATTCTATACTATCTTAAAGATATCCTAAAATATACAACAGTAACACTCAGCCTACATGCAATAGATATATGATACGATATCACTTTTCAGGTAAGGCATTCTGAGCTCTTGGAAGTTTGTTCTTAATCCTGTAAATAACTACAGATGGAAAATCACTTACACGTGTTAGTGTTTGAAAAATGGGGGTTAAAAGGCCTATCCAGGGTCACAGCTGAGGTCTGGTAACAGAGAAACAACATTTAATAATTTCATGGGCAGATTCTGTCTAGTTCAGCTACAGTGGTTTATGATCTTACTGTCCCAGCAACTGCACTGCTTAAGAAGTGACAAAATGGGATGTGTGATCACTCCCTGGGTCACAGCTTTGTGTATCAATTTAAAGGATTAAATGTGCTGTGCTGTGTTGAAAGGTGAGGTGAAAGGAGGTGGAAGAAGATGTACCGAGGCATCCACACCCATTGCGATCTGATTCTTCTGTTACAGGGCGAGAGATACCAGCTGGCAGTGGAAGGTAAGGTCACCAAGAGACAACAGTATTGCCTCAAATCACTGCAGCAAGGTTTGGTCTTCAGGCTTCCAGATCTTGCGGTTTAGTTAAAAACTACCTTCCTTCTCGGACTGTGTTTGGTTGAGTTAATCTAAACTGACAGTGACTGTAGCTCTCAAGGTGGTGATGATGTATACACCAATGTCAATACATACTGCTGTATCATGAAAGTATATAAGAAACAGATAAAAGATGTGTTCTAATTATATACTTCAATAAGCAGTTATAAGAAAATAACTCTCACACACCATAAGTGATACCACTTTAAGGTTTATTTACATAGCTATCCAATTCCTAATGGTAAGTCATAGTGCCAATGACATAGAACTGGGAAGAGGTTACCTGTCTAGGGTTTACTGATCCTCAGTTGCAGATGGATTACTAAACTTATATTTCCACTTTATAAACTTCAGTTAGCAGCTTGAAACTTATGCATATATTAGGTAGTCCATTTTCACTGTCCTGCATAATTTTAGCTATAACTTCCTTAAGTGAGCAGGTAATTGATCACAGCTTTCCTAATGCTGCAAATCTTTACATGTTGCAGTAATCTTAGACAGTGGTCTGTGTATGATCAGTGTGTCTGATCAGCAACTGTCTGATCAGCAACCATGGCTTAAGCAGTTGTCGCTCCCTACATTATGCTGTGCAAGTATTTATGTGGCTATTCAGCAAATGAGAACTCATCTCACAGAGAAATAACCCATTAGTACTTTGTTGCCTATTTGTTTTTCATGGGTTATTTTTCAGGTTTGTCATTTCCCTGGTGTGGTTTATTGCACAGCTTCATAAATGCTTAAGTGATACAGCTCTGAATGTCCAACCCTAAGACAATTTAAATGGCTTTATCAGGATATTTAAGTGCCTCTTCCTGCTAAGTCTCCTTTGTCTGCATCTATCTACAGCATCTATTAGTATCAGTTTAGCATGTTGCAGTTTTCCCCACTCCTTAGGGCTCTGCATGTGTTAACTGCTTGTCTTTCTGTCCCACAAGTCTAATGTCCTTATCCTGTCTTCCTTTGAAAACACTCACCTCTACCTTGCAGGTATCAATTAGCCATTTCACTCCAATAGTCCAAATGATGTAACAAAATAAAGCTAAATTTGTTTGAAAATGATGGCCACTGTATTCTGTTGAAGGGATGCAACTTCTATTTCAGGGCTGCAAAAGGGATCATATGTCCAAAACCAGGGGTTTTTTTTCCCCAGCTCTGCCAGCTAGTCTAATAAATGATGCTACTTCTCTTTTCAAGCCCTGCTTTTGCTTCCTCGGTGGGCCTCCACATGAACGGAACATGACTGGAAGCTAGTTCAGGATGGCAGGCATCAGAGTTGCGAGAAGGGAAGCCAGCGATGGACCAAAAGCCCCTTCCACCCACTGATGGAGGGCTGTGCTGAAAATCTCAGGCTGCTGCTGCTGCTTGGTGGCAGGTCTGTGTTTCCTCAGCCCCAATCAGTTGTTCTTAGGCTGTCCCTTCTGGTGTGCTAGCCCAGCTCACATCCTGGTAACAGCAACAAAAAGAGAATTTTTTAGCTGAATTGGTTTCCTACTCAGATCCTTTCATGACCATGCCCTGGGGCATGGCAGAGAAGGTGATACAAAAGCAGGTGATGCCTCTGCTTGCCCTGGCACAGTGCCACTGAAAACTCAACCAGTCCAAAGTATTTGTTATCTCTCTTAGTTTGAGTTACTCTAAATGGCTCAGTAGACAAAAGCTTCCTATTTCTAGATTTATGACATATCTAAATAGTTACACTAGCAAAACTTACAAGTGGAGGAGCAGTTTTGATGGCTTATTTTTCCTGTTCCCTAGAATGAAGAATACAGCAAAATGTCAGCTCTTCCTGGTAAAATTGGCTGAACTTCAGCTTTTGACAGTGTAACAGTCTATTGTGGTATTTTACATTCATAGCCAACATGCAAAGTCTCTGAGCACAGATTAGATTTTCATTAATACAGTTATCTTCTGGCCACAGTGCACTGAAGTCCCATATAGCTCACGAGGGAATCAAACAGAAGTTCAATTTCTTTCTTATTCTAAAGGTAGAGAAAATATTCCTGGGATGTGTCTTAGTTCTGCTCCTTTTTTCCCCGCTCTTAAAGTAACAAAGTGTATTTTTATTTCAAAGCAACTTTCATTTTACAATAGTAAGTCTATATAGGAAAGTTTACAAAACATGCTCTGTACAGTATCTCTAGTTAGATCAGAGTTAACATTATTTAAATGTGGAAATGAATTCAATCTCTGCAAAGTTAAAGCTTATATTTAAGTAATAAGAAAATGTCACAAACCTGGAGAAACCATGAGAGAAGCTAGCCATGCAATTAGCCCTTTGAATAAAAAACCACTGAGATGAATAAGAATTGAGGTGATGCTTATGCTACAACACTAGTCTTAATCCTGTGCCATTTGTGTCAGTGGAGATGAATAAATTGTGAATCAAATTAAGATCAGTCTCACAGACCTTAACCTTATTCCCACTGAAATTCTGAAGTTAACTTGAGCAGGTAGTGGGGTCAGACCTGTAAAGTGAAATCCTGAAGACATTAAGTTAATGGGACTTGTTACAGAATATGATTTTCTCCCTTACTGTCTGTGGTGGGTTGACGCTGGCTGGACACCAGGTGCCCATGAAAGCTGCTCTATCACCGCCCCCCCCCAGCTAGACAGGGGAGAGAAAATATAATGGAAGGCTCGTAGGTCAAGATAAGGGCAGGGAGAGTTCACTCAGCAATTACCGTCACAGGCAAAACAGACTTGACTTGGGGAAATTAGTTTAATTCATTAAATCAAATCAGAGTAGGGTAATGAGAAAGAAAACCAAATCTTAAAACACCTTCACCCCTACCCCTCCCTTCTTCCCGGGCTCAACTTCACTCCCAAATTCTCTATTCCCCCTCCCCCCCCGAGCAGCACAGTGGGACAGGGAATGGGGGTTGCAGTCAGTTCATCACATGTTGTCTCTGCTGCTCCTTCCTCCTCACACTCTTCCCCTGCTCCAGCGTGGGGTCCCTCCCACGGGAGACAGTCCTCCACGAACTCCTCCAACATGGGTCTTTCCCACAGGCTGCAGTTCTTCATGACCTGCTCCAGTGTGGGTCCCTTCCCGGGCTGCAGTCCTTCAGGCACAGACTGCTCCAGCGTGGGTCCCCCACGGGGTCACAAGTCCTGCCAGAAAACCTGCTCCAGCGTGGGCTCCTCTCTCCACAGATCCACAGGTCCTGCCAGGAGCCTGCTCCAGCGTGGGCTTCCCACGGGGTCACAGCCTCCTTCGGGCATCCACCTGCTCTGGCGTGGGGTCCTCCCTGGGCTGCAGGTGGAGATCTGCTCCACCGTGGACCTCCATGGGCTGCAGGGGGACAGCCTGCCTCACCATGGTCTTCACCATGGGCTGCAGGGGAATCTCTGCTCCGGCACTTGGAGCACCTCCTCCCCCTCCTTCTGCACTGACCTGGGGGTCTGCAGGGTTGGGTCTCTCACACCTTCTCACTCCTCCCTCCAGCTGCAATTGCACAGGGTTTTTTCCCCTTCTTAAATGTGTTATCCCAGAGGCACTACCACCGTTGCTGATGAGCTCGGCCTTGGCCAGGGGTGGGTCTGTCTTGGAGCCGGCTGGCATTGGCTCTGTTGGACATAGGGGAAGCTTCCAGCAGCTTCTCACAGAAGCCACCCCTGTAGCCCCCCGCTACCAAAACCTGGCCACACAGACCCAATACACTGTCCTACTGTAGATTTAAAAGGATAATGCTACATAAATTGTCCAAACATTATCTTCACAAGCAGGTGGTCTAGATTTTTTTTAAATAAATTAAAACTTGCATTCTGAAGAAAACAGAAAAATCTTACGAGTGCTTAAATTGATGAGTTTTCTTATACCCAGATTCATTTGGGTTTTGATTACTAACCTAGTGAGTACAGCAACATCTCCATGCCCAAATAATTTTGACAGATGATCTAAAAGAAAGTAGTTCTGCTACTCATGCGCTAGGAGGACTTTCCTAAGTATTAAAAAGTACTATATCGTGCCTCATGTAAACTGATTAAGTGCCATATATGATCATTCAGATGTGTAACCTTAGTTCCTCCTCTCATCCCAAAGCTAACTACTCCCGTGTTGCAGCTGATGGCTTTGTAAAATGTACTTTGGGCCAATTTACCCACGTTATGGCCTTTATACCCTTAAATTGCATGTTATCATATAACAAATGACAAAATAAGAGCTTTTTTTTAAAGGCTAGCTTCACGACATTGGTAACATAAACATAATTCCAGTGTTCAACATTCCCATTCAATTGTGATTGTCCAAATGTCAGTCTGAAACCTATGATTTTGTGTTTTTCTCACATATCTCTATTTTTATACAGCTTCTAGATAACTACATTATTAAAGGGCCTCCCTTAAATATTAAAGAACAATCAAAGAGCCTTTTGCTTTTTTAAGAACACCAAAATGAGCCTTCTGGGTCATATCAAAGGTCCATCTCTTTGAGTATCTTTTCTTCTAGTGAGGCCTAAAGCAGGTGCTCAGTGGAGACCCAGGCAAACGGATATCTCAAATACTCTCTCTCTCAGCCTCCTACAAATGGTTTGTGATTCGAGGACTTCCTGAGCTAGGGGCATTAAAGAGTATTTCCACGTATTCAGTACCACTCACGGGTTTTTCTTCTTTTCTTCCTAAGTACATCAATTCAGTGATTTGATAGTATGTTATTTGGGGATTTTTTGGCATGGTATTGAAACATGTGCAAAGAACTTTTTCAAAGGAAACAGAGAAGACTGGAGTTGGCATTCATGTTGCCAACACCATTGCTTTTGTCTCTTGCAAGAGCAGTTCCACTGATAACGTCTTGCTGCTCCAGAAGTCCCTTATTCCTGAATTTCAGGCTGCTGGCTGACACCTTCTACGCTCCAGAGGAACACAGGTGTCTTGGATATGGAAACCAAGGTCTTCATTTGAGGAAGCAGGCTTTCTTTACCAGTATGGGGCCCCTGAACTTGGCTCCGTGTTCAGTGGCGAGCCCCCGCTGCCTGTGGAGCACGGGGAGAAGTACTCATGGCAACCCGTGTTGCTAGGCAGATGGATGATTGTGTTTTGTTCCTGCCACCGTGTTCTCGGGGATCCTGGCTTCACTTCTAGATATAATTAATGGTAATAAAGTCTGAAGGTTAAAATATGTGGATCTCTGGGGCCATTTCTATGCCTGGGTGGGATGGGGAACAGCATCCTGGCACTTACATATAAAAGCGAGAGCTTTTTTCTGCTGCAGCTCTTTAGGCATAGTCCCAGAGGCTGAGCACTGCCAGTAGCTCCTTGACATTGAGGCATATTGCTGAGGGAAAGAAATGCTTCCTTTTTCCTAGTAACTAATTTTTGATGCAAATTCAGTCACTTTTCCTCAAATGCAGCTTTGCTGAAGCTGGACAGGAACAGCTGAAGATCCACAGGGTCGTAGCTGTATATGAGCAGCAAGGGATATTTGCCAGTGCAGTTCCAAAGCCATCCCATGGACCGAGAAGAATTTGAGATGCTGCTATTATAAGCGGCCTTCAAACCTATTTTTCCCCCTTCCTTCCTTCTAAGTTTTACTTACAGACTCTGCCAAACACTGAGGCTTCTCCCTCTAAAAGAACCTCTCACCCTTCCTGCCTTCCTCCCTATGTCTCCCTCACTTCTACTTGCATGGTCCAACTTCCTGGCTGTGCTGATTCAGATGCTTGTCAGACCCTTTACCGAATTTCTTAATGTGGCAGAAAACTATTCACTTTTTGATGGAGTTTTTTTTTTTTTTACTACTTCAATGACTCATCTCTGCTCTCAATGAATGGCAGAGCCAGCACAAGGTAGAAGGAGGATGTGCAGCCAGCAGTAGAGAAAGAAGGGCAAGACCTGAAGAAAGAGCTGGATCCTCCCTTTCAGCATCGGTGAACTCCACATGTCTCAAGGAATCATACCCTGACATTTTATTTAAGAGATCAGATTTTGGGCTTCTAGATTTATTACCTGTATCAAAAATAAAGGAACTCCCTTGCCAATTTATGTGGTTTTTTGCTGTTCTGTACATCAGAGCAGTAAGACTTTTATATTTCAAAAAGAAAACAAAATTATAACAGATGAGGTTAATAAGAAAATACCAGCAGCCTGGAAGAGGTCAATGGCAGAGCAAATAATGGTGGGCATGCCTATTTGTCTGTCTCTGCCCACTCTGTCAGGCTTCTCTTCATCTGGTCCAAGGATAGGATCAAAGCCTGCAGTTAACAAAGAGAACAAGCCAGAAGAGAAGCTGTCTTCCCTCCCACACATCAAGGAATGAGGTAGCTGCTCTCAGTGTAATTTACCCAAAATCTGAAGGGAAAGATACAGCATAGGCAAGGAATGATGGAGTCTTTTGCTCGTTTTTATCTGGTTGCTGTGTATCATTTGGGTGAACAGATAATGTTTAGATAATACTCTGTTTTGAAGAAGCTGTTTCTGAGTCACTCAGGTCAGCTGCTGATCCCAGAGGAAGAGTGGAATGAAGATGCCAAATGCACTTGGGTCATTTGTGTTATATTGGTGAAAAAGGGTACTGGGACATGGAAACACCTCCTGAGTGGTAGGGCTGTACCCATTTAGCTACAGAGGAGTTCTAGGTAGACTCCTGTCACAGAATTGTAGCTATTCATTTACTTTCTCTGTGAAGGGCAAATGAATATGCTTCTTTGTGCCTTCAGTTATATGGTCCCCAAGGACCCACAGAGGGACTTCTATAGTGAAGGTCTTCAGCAAGTGTTTGGAGCAAAGATGTGTCCAAATGCCACAACCCTGAAGCCATGGGGGGACACTGCTTTGTAGGACGTTATTATACCTCCTTGAACTGCTTTATCTTTTACACCACTTCTCCCATTTTAGAGCTGTTTTTTATTGCTGAACAAAATTTCTGAACATATGCATGGAAAATATACAAAATGTGTGATAGGACCCTGATAGCTGAGAGGAATGTATGTGATGAAATTATGTGCAGAGGCAAGGGTACCTTAAGTCTATTAGACTTCAGTGGATTCAGGCTTTATATCAACAATGCTGGTTTCTTCCATATTTTCCCTGAGATATTTTCTGACATTTTTTAAATGAAAAATTACAAGTTTAAAAGGGTATGTTCTCTTCAGAGGAGCTCTTTAAAGATCTTGCATGCAGCAGCTGATATTTCAAGCTGTTGAATTAGTAGTTCTGGGTTTCCTTTTGTACTTGTCTGTGCCAAAATGCGATTAGTTGTTTCAGCCCACTCATACCCTTGGTTTGAGATGTCTGTGCATTAAGTTAGAAGGGAAACAGTCATGTGGTTCAGGTCCAATATTTGATCTGCATTATAATTGTTAACATTTTTTTCCTACATAGATTTTTCAAGATACTTTGCCAGGAAATTTTAAAGCAGTGAGTTCTCGTTTTGAAGTGCTTTCTCATTCCATATTTCATTCTGCTCCTGGAGACAGGCAAGACACCAAAGCCCTGTGTGTCAGGAATTGGGGGAAGAGGGGAAACAGGTGCTGACACTTGGCTGCAAGTTACTGAAAGCAAAAGGAAACTCCTGGCTAGAGCAGACGATGCAAATGAAGCACTTTGATTTACAGTAATTGTTCTGAGTGGAATCTCAACAACATGGGCAGGATAGTGTAAAATACTGTTTTCTGAAAGTAGTATTAGCTGTAAGTCACAAAAGATTCTGCAGCTGGGCTAAAGGTATCAAACTTAAAAAGTACAAACACCCAGGATTTGACCAATACTTTATATACTCAGAAGAGTGCTCTCCTTGAGGAACTATTGTAGCAGCTCATGAGGGCCAGAGGGCCGTGCTGCAATGGGACGTAGACATTGTGGCATACACAACGTGTCATAGCTGTTGCATATGTCATGATTTACTTTTTCTTGATCGGCTTTTACACACTGCTTTCATTACCATCCCTCCTGGAGGAAACAAAGACAAGTGTGCGTCAAATAGGAAAGGGTGGTGAGGAAAGCCAAGTGCAAGCCCTGGTGAAATTGCTGGGAAGATGTTAAAGGTAGTGGCCTGAGTGGAGTTACTGTCTTACCACATCATGATTGCAGTGAATCACTTCCAATCAAAGGCTACTCTAAAAACACACGAATCTCAATAAATTCACACAATAGGCAATATTTTTATCTATTTCAAAGATGAATATTGTTCATATTCTGGGTATGGATTTGGCATGAAAACCTGAATGACTAGAACAGGATTTTTTAGAGCTTTTCTTAAGGAAATGTGGTGAACACTTCGAATTAGTGTAGCATTTGTAGCAGAGCTGTAAATGTCCTATGATGAATCACATGATCCGGAAAATGACGTAACAAATTTAATGCTGGGCACAATATTCAAGAACTTGAAATTCCACATTTGGGGTAGGAGAGGGAAGAGATAAGAAAGCTCCGTCCTTGCCAGAACAACATATTTTGCACTTTTCTTCAGTTTCAAACACGTGACTGATCCACAACCATAGATCTACAACCAGGAAAGACAAAGGTTTTCTGTGTGGAGGTGTTGAAGGATTAAGGAATGGGAGCCCTGTAAAACTGAAAGATTAGGGCCTTTCCTTCTGCTGCTGCTTTTGCATCCTCTGACTTTGGCTGCCACGCTGTTCTCACCAAAACTTCCATTATTGATTTGAGAGGAAACAAATCTGTGCTACTTCTGTAGTCAAACATGTAATTTGAAATATTTTGTTACTTTAGTAAACTGTTCAAATCTGTAGATAACCTTTCAGAGGGATCAGCTTTGTTAGAGAGCATAATCAGCTGTTTTCCCAACAGAGCAAAGATGTATTCTCTTGGGTATCTATTACACCCTCTTTACTCTGAGCCATGTTCAATAAAAACACAGAAATCAATGGCTGAAAGGCAAACAGCAAATGTTAAGATGTTATAAAAAAGTGATTCTTTTAAAGCAAAGAAGCCCATTTGGGTCCAATGCCTTTTTTGGAATTTCAGGCTTCCATGAATACTGAGCACATCGTAACTCTTTGTTTGAGAGGTGGAGATGAGCATGCGAGGAAGAGTCATCCACATGGGCTTTGCAAAAATTTAACATCTGACAAACAAGCACCTGCTGTGGTGAGGACAAGGGTTTAGTTCTAGGAATTTCATAAATATTTATTTTCTATGAATATATGGTTGCATCTTGCCGGAATATTAATATTTATATTTTCTCTACTTTCACAGTTGTTTTAGAGTCAGAAGAACCAGGCATCACAAGCGTTGTCTGCTAAAACACACAGCTAAATTTAAACTGCACAGTTTTATTTAATATCGCCAAGACAGAATATTTTAGCTGTTTCGGCATGATGGTATTTAGAATAAAATGTTCTTTCACTTTCTGCAGCTCAGATACAGGGGAATCTCTGCAGTTGCTGGGGAAACTCTGCTTGCAGGAGAAACGGAGTGGCGGCGGGTTTGAGGGTCCCGTGGGGAGCCTGGCTGCGGGGACAGCAGTGTGTGCCCCAACTCGCAGGCCAGGTGCGGGTTTCGGTCACGTTTTCCATCGCTTTAGGCCCTAAACCCCAGCGTGGGGTGGCGCGGGGCCCCGGGGCCTGGGGAGCAGGCCGGGGCTGGGCCCCCACACTGGCCTCCAAATTCTGGGCTCGATCGACGTTTTGGGGGCGACTGCGGCCGTGGCTCCCTGGCCGCTGCAGTACGCGAGGCCGGCACGCAGAGCCTCCAGCCGACTACCTCCATCATCTTTCACTCGCTTTGTACGTTAGCAGGCCGCGAAGGCCGCGGCGGGAAGAGCGTCCCCGGGCCGAGGGAAGGCGGCTGCGTCTGTCAGCGCGGCCGGGCAGGCCGCGGGGAGCCGCGGCGGGAAGAGAAGGCCCGGCCGCCCCGCGTCGCCATGGCGACGGCGCGGGGCTGCAGCCATGGCGGAGAAGGAGGGGAACGGCGAGGGTAA
>NW_010972598.1:868079-921353 GCF_000737465.1 Haliaeetus leucocephalus | reverse complement strand
CCTCCCGCCTCCGGCGGGCGAGACGGCGGCTGGCGGGGGCTGCCCGTCACGGGGCTGGCGCCAGGCAGGCACACGGGCGCGCACGGGGGGACACAGACGTACATATGTATGCGCGTGTATGCGTGCATGTATGCATCTGTATATGAATGCATGCACACGTACACGCATATAAATACACCCCCTGCCCCCCCCATTCATGGTGGCCACACCACTGCCTCCACCTCAGGCCTGCCCCCGCCTCAGGGCGAGGGGCTTCTCCCCCGCACTGCCCACTGCAATGGCACCCGTGGCCTATGCCACCCGCGGGCGATGGCCGTGGGTGCGGGTGCCGGCTGCCTTATGGTTGTGTTACAGCCAGGCAGGGCGCACCCGGAGTTGATGGCGGCGAGGCCGACCGCCTCGTCATGGCGTGGGGTGGCTTCCAGGGCGGCCGGGATGGCTGGACCAGCCGCTGGAGACAGTTGGTCATCGCCCCTTGCAGTCATTTCTGGATGCATCGGGCGCTCTCTGCCAGGAAAAAGTAATCTGTGCTGCTGATAGCACCATGGCTTATTTTTAGAGGCAAGCGTGTTCTACTTTAGGGAGTGTTGCCAGAAATTATGTTCTACAGGCTGAAGGTAATTCCTCCTGCAACGATATTCAAGTATCGTTTGAAAGAAAACGTACTTTTCTGTAAAACTCACAGTATTGTGACTTCTAAAATCCGTCCTTTCTGTAAGTAAACCTGTGTGTGTTGTAATAGTTCGCAAATTTTGAATGTTGTATATGAAATAATCTAAATAATGGATTATTTCGTCTTATTTGCGAAAAAACTAATATATTCCGTAGAAAAGTCCTGTATAAATAGTTGCTGTGGATGGCACTGAATGAGTAATTTGATTTTGGTAGAAGTATTTCTAGTGTGCACTTTGCAGTATAGATATCTTGCAGAAGTTAAGAAATAAGACTGATGTAGCTTCAGTGAGGACTGTTCTAAAAGTATTATTTCTTTTATATTGTTTTTCATTTTTGTGTAGTCTTGTGAAAGCATATTTTTTGCATCTTTCCCATTTTGCAAATGAAGCTGAGGCACAGTGCTGGCAGAGGTAGATAGAGACGATAGGATAACAGCCTAGAAGTCTCCCGAACCATCTGAGAAGAGGGAGTCTGGAGTTCTGGCAGGATAACAGCAATATTGGGAAATTCTGGCTCCATATATTCTGGACACCCATATGTATGATACTGAGATTTTGCACCGTTTTGTCAATCCACAGGCAGAAACTCTTGGAGAAGGAAGGTCATGGATTTTTGATTGCTTCATTAATGGCTTTTAATGCTGTTTTTGTAGTTTCAACGTTAGAATACTTTGTAACAAGTTAAATTACTGTATTACTGAAGACAGACTCTTTTGGGTTTTTTTTTTTACACTTAATGTTTTTTAACATCCTGTAAAACACTATTCTCAATAGAGTATCAGATGTCATCTTCTAGAGGAAAATTGTGCTGTCATCCTAAATGACCTTGACCCATAAACTCCATTCCTGGCTCTACCAGACTTCCCGATGGATCATGGAAAGTAACATACTGGGCTTTAGTTTCCTATCTCTAGAATAAGGACAATAACCTGTATCACATGGGCAAGGCATCTGACTTATCTTCTGTCACTCACAAGAATCATAGTCTGTTATTAGGCAAACCAATTGCTTATTGCCCTATAAATGTGTCTTATTATTATAAACATGATTGAAGTAAGCTAACAGTCAGTGTGTCATTAAACTGCAGAAGCAATCCCATAAGAATAAGTCACTTACACCCATTTCAGAGTTGCTGTTAGACTTCTTGCAGATAGCAGTTAGAGGGTTAATTAGGATTCCTTGATTCTGGATTCATGCTTTCTTCTGACAAGCATTCCACATCTATGCAAACTGCAACTTTTACTTTATTATGCTTCAAACAGAACAATAACATTAGTTGTATTGTCAAATAATTACTCTTTAGGGTATTCCTCTCGGTGCTTTGTAGCACTGCAGTTCCACCAGCTTTCATGGTAAAGGTTTCCCTTAGGTCCTATTATTTTCAAGTTTTACCTTCTTCAAAGTTAAAATGCCTGCTTAAATGTTGTACAGATATACGCGATGTACACAAGGAAAAATGGTGAAAGTCCAAACCCTGCAACCTCATGTACATCATGTTACTCACATGAGTATTACCCTCTAACTTATGCAATTCTTGTGAATAAAATCTTGTATGTGCATAAATGTTAATGGGATCATGCCCATACTATCTGTAGCTACATGTTTTAAGTGTGAATTTATATCCCTACATTTGTGCTTTCAACATTAATGTTTTTTCTTCATACCCATCTGATTACGCTAGACTGCTTAATCGTTCTCTTCTGTATATTTGTCCGTATCTTCCCTCCCATCATTCTGTTTCTTTCCCTTTTTCTGCTACTTAATTCAGTCTGTCTGTTCTTCCATTTGCTCTCAGATACTTTATTTGTAATTTGACATAACATGTCAGTTTTTCTAAGTTTTAATATCTCTGATCTCAATACTGATGTTACTAGAACCTGAAAGCAAGATGTCAGACTGGTAGTGCCTGAAGTAAAACTAGACAGAAGACAAGACATATTTTTCTCCAGCTGGGATTTAAGAAATCACATGGAAGTACATAAAGGAGAGAACGCTCAGTGTTCCTATATCATTATGGTAATGTTATGTAATTGATCAGTATTAGAGCTTTTCTAAGACCATATTCTTTGTGCCAGTTAGCACATATTTAAAATGCAATTAATAAGTCATGAATTTTAATCCAAAAGGAAGTACATTAAATAGTCTGAGCTCCTGTTTCACCCGCTTACACCCATATGAAATCGAGTAACTAGTTCTGGGTAGCGGATGTCCTCCAGAAAGATACCTGATTCTGATCCAAAGAGCTACGGAGATGGAGAATAACCATTCTGCGATGATGGTTTTCTCTGGTAAATGATTAGTAGTTGTTCTGGCTAGTTTGAGTTACAGCGGCAATATGTAATCGGGCCTCACAGATCCTCTTCCTGACGTATGAAACAGTCATGTGGAGTTTGTTAGTGGAGACGGGAGAAAGTTTTCACCCCAATTTTAGTGCCTTATGTAAATAAAGTAACAGTGTGTTCAATCATACATACATGTCTGCTCTTTAACTGCCCTGGTTTGCTGCCTGGCACACTGGTGAAATCAGAGATTTACTGGAGTTTACATTTGGTAAGAACTAGCTACATATCCCATTCAACTACTACCTTCTTGCAAAGAAGCAGAGTTGCCCCTACTTCACCTGCCCTGCCAAATCCTCCCATGTCTGTAGGTAGGATCTAAACCTTCCCTCTCCGTGTCACCTGGCGTTGCCTGGATTCTGTATCACTAGAGATACTGAAAATGTGCTATCACTGCTCATTCTGTTTTAATAAACTTACAAGTCCAAGCTTAGAGAGCCTAGTAGCTGCCATGAGCACTGTTGGCAGTCGTAACCATTAATTCTGCTCAGAGCACACTTAATTAACGTCAGAGTTTCAAACCTGACACAGAAAAGCGCTGAAGCTGTCTATGACTTCGGGGAATCCCACTGAATGGGATAATATGATGTACATGATGCTTAAGCGCATGAGTACATTTAAGGGTCTTGCTATAGTGAGTATTTAAAAATGTATTTTTGAGGGTTTCACAAATAAGCATCAGCATTTGAAAGGCACAAAAGCTATGGATTAAAAACTCACAATAAACCTTCAGGCTAAAGTAGTCCATCAGACAAGTTATCTCTAATTTAAAAAGTGGCAGTGTTTCATTTATGGAAAAAAATACAAAATTAGTATGAGCTGTTAAAAATAAGTAGCTTTCTTAGGGCCCAAGCAAGCAATATTTCTGCTCTAGAAGAAAATCTGAATATATGAGATCACTTAGGAAATCAGTGTGCAGTTTTATCACAGTGGAATTTACAGATGAACACTATGAATATTTTTATATCCTCTTGTTGACATTGCTGTGAGAAATTACGTGAGAAAAGTTTATAGCTTTTATTAGACTGTAATGCAGTTTAATATGCACCTTGACATCAATCTGAGTAATGTTTTAATATTTGTACTTATTTGAGAGTGAAACAAAAAATAAATTATGTCCATCTCCCATGGAAGAACAGAGGCTGTAGATCTGATCCTCCTGGCTATACTCCTGCAGTAAAAGTTGATCTCAAATGGATGTAGAACAGGTAATTGCAGATTGACAGGTTTCTTGTTTCCATGGTGCATAAAATGGCAGAAGTTTTTTGGTTTGGCTCTACTTCTAGCTGACTTACTGAATAAAAATTGGCTGGTGTGCAGAAAGGCTTTAAACTTTTTTGTCTTTTAAACAATGCCAACCAGCAGATACGCAGTCCTGACAGGGAGCTCAAGAACTCCCACAAATTATCTTTCCAACAATAGTTAACATGTTATTAAGAATTTCCATGTCTACATACTAATTATTCTGAGATCCGAGGGGTTGGGGTTCTTTTTGCAATTTAGGAGCACCTTATTTTGTGTGAACAGATACCGCTTCGTTGCTATTGGCAATAAAATGTGGCGAGCTGAAGGTTGTGGAAGGGAAATGGTCTTTCAGGTAACAGAGGTCTGATGTGAACCTGTTGTCGAACGTGCTCAACGTTCAGCCCCCAAGTGGGAGGTGGCCATGCAGACAGAGGTGCTGGTCACACCACCGCTCTGCCCTGGCCAAATCCTGCTGTGGGGTCCAGCTGCCGCTGCTGCCATTTCTGCTATGGGGATATGGTTGAGGTGGGGGGCAAAAGCTGAAAATAGCTCCTACACATCCTGTGAAGTATCCTGAGGGGAGAAGTGGCCGTGGCAGCGATGTCCCAGCCCAGCCTGTGTGGAGGTGAGCCTTGCGCCTGGCACAGCAGAGGTGGCAGAATGGGCGCGGGACAGTCAGAGATGGGGCTGGGGATGCTGCAGAAGGTGTCCAGAGAAGCAGGGAGCTCCCTGCGCGGAGCTGGCCGGTACCCGGTGCAGGGGTAAAAGCTGTGGGCACGGTAAGGGGCAGGAGGTCCCAAAACCTACCTCTGGCCCCCATGGCTTTTGAGGTTGGATTATGTGCTACCTGACAGGTCTTGGGAGATATTTTTAGGAGTGGTCTTTAATTGTAAATGTCCATCTTTAAGAAAATACAGACTCCCAACTTTTTGGAAATACGACATCCTTACTGTTCAATGTTATGTAGGCGTGGGTAGTACGTGAAAGCCTCATGCATGTAACATCGGAAGGGATTTCCTTGAGTCCAGCCTGGGGCTGTATACAACCATAACTTTCAAAAGCTTACCAAGCTCCATCTTAAAAATGGTAAGGATTATTGTGTCGCTGGTGTAAGGTCACAGGAGGTTCTGGACCGTTACTGCTGATGATCAGGTTGCAAATTAGACATGAATTTTGAAATTTATCTGTCAACAGCTTGTATCCTTTTTTTTACCTGTTTGCCAACTTTCTCCTTTAGCTTAGCCTGCCTCAAATGGTTATAGAAATAAGTCTTACTCCGCATTGATGGTAAATGTAAATGTCTTAAATTTGTCAGCTGAAATGCTGTTCAAATTTAGAATATTACTCTTAGGCAAACAAAAAGAAAATTGGAGGTTCATATTCATTCATGATATGTAAAGAAAGTGATTTAGCACTGTAAGTGATACTTTCAAGACAGCTCCTTAAAAAACAAGCAGCTGCAGCAAACCCCTGTAATCCCTTGCCATTTTGTTTCACCGTAACAGTCTTCCTTTGCTTCATAAAGCCCGAATGCCAGAGTAGTGCAGATAGAATTGCAACCAGTCTAGAAACTGTATTTTTTTTAACCCATTTGAGACCCTGTCAGGCACATTGAAGGGCTTGTGATATGATACATAACAGCATGTATTAAAAGTCATACTTAAACCCCTTCATTCTTCTATTATATTGTAGACAATTACAGTTCTTTCAAAAGAGGAAAGTTTGCAAACTGCTGTATTCTAGCAGTGCTACTGTGGTGCTGTAGTTAAACTTTATAATGGCTTATGTTTAAAAAAAATTAATTCTTAGAGCACTAATACCCACTTGAGTTTGGTCCCTGGTTCTTGACCACTTGAGCAATCAGTGGCAGAGGCAGTTTAGTAGGCATATTCAGTTTATCAGATGTTTGGTGCTGCCACACATGTGATCAGATGTACGTGCATGCTGTTGGTGACGAGTTATACCGTGCCCTGTTGGGGCCATCCCACATCGTTGGCAGAGTTGTCCTGGTTTTGGCTGGGACAGAGTTAATTTTCTTTCTAATAGCTGGTATAGTGTTATGTCTTGGATTTAGCATGAGAAGAATGTTGATAACACACTGATGTTTTCAGTTGTTGCCAAGTAGTGTTTAGACTAAGTCAAGGATTTTTCAGCTTCTCATGCCCAGCCAGCAAGAAGGCTGGAGGGACACAAGAAGTTGGGAGGGGACACAGCCAGGACAGCTGACCCAAACTGGCCAAAGGGATATTCCATACCATGTGACATCATGTCCAGTATATAAACTGGGGGGAGTTGGCTGGGGGGGTGGATCACTTCTCAGGAACTAACTGGGCATTGGTCAGCAAGTGGTGAGCAATTGCATTGTGCATCACTTGTTTTGTATATTCCAATCCTTTTATTCTTATTATTGTCATTTTATTATTGTTATCATTATTATTTTTTTCCTTTCTGTTCTATTAAACTGTTCTTATCTCAACCCACGAGTTTTACCATTTTCCTTCCGATTCTGTCCCCCATCGCACTGGGTGGGGGGGAAGTGAGTGAGTGGCTGCGTGGTGCTTAGTTGCTGACTGGGGTTAAACCACGACAGAGTGAGCTGCTGTTGTGGGGCACGCAGCAGCATGTGCATTACTGCATTTTGGTGGAGCTTGGTGTGGTGCATATGTGTTGTAGTGTGCATGTGTGGGTGTTGGAGTTGTCCTTTGTGGCTCTGCCATCCGCTTCTGGGGCCAGCACTGTGGAAAGTCCAGGAAAAATGGGGACAAATGCCTTCTGTGACCACACAGCATAGCGGCATGGGTTGTGTTCTGCCAGTGTCGCAGCCAACATAAGCTCTTCCTTTTCAGCAGCAGCTGGAGCTATAGCAAGACTCTCCGCATCACCAGGAGAGCTATATATCCTCGCAGGACAGTTCGCTGTTGGTGATGAAAGAGACTATAAGTACGGGCTAGACGTAACTCTTTCATTATATCCCAGGTGTGGCTGAGATGAAAGATACAGAACAAATTGCAACAATGGAGATTACTGTTTTTGCCAGCTCTGAGCTGCAACAGGAGTGCTGACAGGTACAACTGCCAGAGTTGGGATTTCAGGGATGTGCAAGACATCCCTAATGGAGATTTATGCTGAGCTTATCTCTGCCTTATGAAAAGGGAGACTGCATGCAGCCGATATTGACTTTAAAAAAAGTGTCACGATTATTTTTTGCAGGCCAACAAGCACCAAGCGCTGGTATTTCTTTCACTTCACTGTAGGAAGGATAACATCGTGACTTTCCTCAAGAGAAGTGTAAGATAACTAATTGTGTATTATCTGTGAATCACAGGCATATAGGAGGCTATCCAGATCTATGCATAGATGGGATGTCCTTGCTTTCTTTGGATGACTGGAGGCATATCTCCACATCCTCTGCTCAGAAGGGAAGATCTTTATATCAAAAGGAAAGGATTTTCCCCCATCATTCTGCAAGTTAGTGTGACAAAGCATGTTGTTTCACTGCCCTCAGTGTCAGTTGCATGCAATGGCAAGTATTTGGCAGCTTGTCTGTGGACACCAGCTGGCAGAAGGAGAGCTTCACTGTCAGAGCTGGACCTGTGCAAATAATTAGGGTGAGCGATATTAATCAGAGCTTGCTGCTTTAGTTCATGAAGCTCCAGGCTTCATGAAGTCAGACTCAGCCACAACTTGAGTAGCTGCAAAATAATGATGTGCTTGGCTGGCTGAAATCTAGGTCATTATTGAGACCTGTTAGGTCCAATTTGGATACGTGTTTCTTCCTGAGAGTCCTTATTGTGTGCTGCTTCCAAAGTAATAATCTGCAACAGTTGTGAGGCCTGTGGAACTAAAGCAGTGTGGCTATGGCCAACTGCTTGGTAAGGCAGGCAGAGCCAAATCCTGAGAGCTGTAGTTGAGCATTTCATGCTGTGTCCTGATCATTGCTCTAAAAACATTACAGCTACTCCTGACAAAATGTTTGACAGCTTATCAAATGAAAATGCCTGTTGTTATGATCCAGGACTCAATAGCTTGTTCTGTCCTGTAAGGCCACTGTAACTGTCCCATCCCAGAATCTTGAGGCCTGTTTCAGCCACTCCTTCCCTCCAAGAAGTGCAAAAAGGCAAAACGGATTTGAGGAAAAAAACCCATGTTTGAATGCATGGCCAACTATTAGGGGAACGAAAAAGAAACTGGCTTTTCTACGAGGACTTTGCAACCACAAATGCACAAAGTGTGGGCAGACTTGTGAGAAAGCTGGTAAGAGAGGTACCGCTATGATCAGGGTAGGTGCTGTTGTATTTTGAAAGATGCTCGGGAGGACTGCTGAGCGTTTCTGCTGTAAGTAATGATGACTCCAGATTCTTTCAAGCTCTAAGACATTACCCCTACTTTTTATCTGAGGTTTGGGCATACATAGGGCATACCGCACATGCATTCCTTCTGTTTCCCAGTGCTATGTGTTCTCCAGAGGATATAGGCAATAAGCTGTATGTTACTGTTCACAGTGTGACCCTGCACTACTTAATACAGGGGTGACAGTGGGTTAGGATACAAGGAGTAAGGCGCTTAAGAAGGTCGAGTCAGGGCATTAGCTCTCACTATTGACTGTTTCAGAGCTCAGAGAGACTTTGTACTCAGGGTGATAAAAATCTGTAAGCTGTAGCTATAGGGAAAGGTGCAAGACAGAGCTATGAACTGGCACAGCAAGGTGCTTGTCACTGGGCACTAACCACACTACCCCCAACAGCCAGGGGGACAGTGAGAGATGGCAGGAGGAGCTCAGGGCTGTGGGTGGTGGAGCTGCATGAAGTCCTTAGAGCAGCAGCAGCACAACAGTAAATTGGAGCTGGAGGAGGGCTGGGTGCCAAGTATTTGCTTGTGCACTTCCCTGCTGCTTGCAGGTAGTAATCCTCCTGCACAGTATCATCTTGGCTGGTCAAAACGTGTGTGTGGGAATCCAACTTGCATTGCCATTTCCTAATGGAAGGGCTTCTGCCTACTACCACCAGCGAGGCAGTGGACGATGGCCTCCACTGGACCATTTTCCTTGCAGATGTAAAATGAATGCTGTAGCATGGCTTAGAAATTACTCACTAGAAAATGTGTCAGAATGGCTTGCAATTTTAATGTGAATTAGGCCAACTTGTGGTTTTCTTTTCTGACTTTTTTTTTCTGGGCATGCTGCTAGGTCCAGAATACTTCATCAGCAGGAGAATCTAGTGCTGTAACCAGGTCCCGGTCCCAGCCTGCACAGTTCCATTTCCAAGGCCTGGACTAGCCCGTCTCGGCTAGGTGATGCTATGGGCCACTGCTTGGGCTTGCAGCAGGTCAGGAATCCCTGCCAGAGTCTGTCTTGTCTTAATTGCTTTGACCTGGAACATGATGCATGCTACATCCCACATGCATGGTCATACCAACCGGCCAGCCACTGCACCTCCATTTCTCCTCTTTGGCCGACACAGACCAAATCACAAATTTGTTCTGTGCAGTGAAAGTAGGAAGGACTCCTTCCATACCATCCCACCAAAAAAAATTTGAAAAATTGATCATTCACCAAACCTCAGATAGTGCTTCAGGTTTGAGAAAATTGAACTCTAGCTGAGTACGGCAAGGTAGTATCCTTTGATCATTTCCCAGGATTGCAGGCTTCTCTGCTGATGCTTATGAAGGCTGGTGCTTCAGTATATATAGATATATATCTAGATACAGAATATCTACACAGATTGCGTACAGTAAAAACATCAGGGCATATTTTGTTGAGCTTTTCCTGGGACACATGAAGTGCTGTCTCTGACATGGATTGATATGTACATGTGTTGCATCACTCAGACTAACTACCTACAAGAGAATGGATTTTTTCCTAGCAAACCATATGATTCCTTCTCCAGTGTGTCCCAGGATTGTGTAGACTGAGCTTGCTGTCACCAACAAGCTGCTCAGGAACTCTTTGAGTGGCAGGAAGGAAGGATTTTCTTGCCTGTAGGGCAGGGGAGAGACTAATGACACGCGGCAAATGAAGAGATGCAATTATGATGACAAAAGCACAAAGCTGGGAAAGAAGGTTCAGCAGAGCAAATGGGTGCAGCTATCCTGGAGGGAACAGTGCTCCAGGGCAAGGTGAGTAGAGTCAACTGGCGGTGTCAGCCATGTCTGCCAGTGTGCATTTCTGTGTAAGCAGCTCAGCCAGGTAATAGGAAGGGCAGAGTTGTATCCCTTACCACATCCTCAGCCTGTGATGCTGCTTTTTTTTTTCCAGGGGCACCAAACTTGCAGTCCGTCTTCCATATGTCTTCCTCATGAGCAAACCCACCACATGTTGAGCCCTGAAGAGCACTTAGTGGAGTTTTACAGACTGTAAGAAGCCCTGTATGACATTAGCAGGACTCCTGCTGGGATCCAGTCCCACTCAGCCACTCCTAGTATTTAACACTCCCTGCCCCTCTTCCCTTCACTTTCAGTTCTGCTTGGTTGTAAATAGTTTCAGTAAGTTTAGAGTAAGTTTGGTTTGTGTTTTGTGTGTAGGAAGTCCTTACGCCTTTTATTTCTTTGACAAATTGCAATCCTCCATTCTGGGGACCTCCAGGAAGGACTGGTGGAACCAGGGAAATTAACGCCTCTGTTCCAGAAGCCTGGGCATGGGGAGGCTGTCAGGGTCATAGTATAGGAAGGGATGCAGAAAATAGTGGTTTATTGGTCCCCTCCAACATATGGACAATTTTGTGTTACAGCAAGCATCTGTCAAGGAATTTGCAGAGGTAGCAAGGGTATCCCTTGTAATTTGCCCTTCTCCATTCCCTTAGGCAAATGCATTATCTGCAGCAAGCCCAGGCAGTGGTTGTCGTTCCACTGGGGCTTCATACTGACATACTTTGCCATTTGCATGCCCTGGCTTTAAGAAATACAATGCAAGCTCTGGACAGAGCAAGCAAACAGGATCCTGGTAAGGATGAGGGAGTCAGGTTTAATACAGCAGCTGTTCAAGCTGTTTTATCATTATGACTCAGGGCATATAGGTATGAATTATCAAGTACTGAAGATACAGAGTGATCTCTGTGGACTGGTGTGCGGGCTGTTTGCTCAGCACAGACCAGGCAAAATAATGTCATCTTGCAAAAGCAACCAGAAGTGACAGCATTAAAATGGTTTTCGTGACCTACAAGGATGTGTAGCATGAGGGAAAGAAGTATTTTTTCCATTGATGAAGAACTATATTTGATCCAGAAGGGAGGGCAGTAGACAAGATTGACTGTGACTCCAGCACCTTTGGGGAGAGATAACTGAGACAAGAACTTTGTGAATGGTGGATATTCACTTTCAAATCTGTCCTGGTTTCAGCTGGGATAGAGTTAATTTTCTTCCTAGTAGCTGGTATAGTGCTACGTCTTGGATTCAGTATGAGAAGAATGTTGATAACACACTGATGTTTTCAATTGTTGCTAAGTAGTATTTAGACTGAGTCAAGGATTTTTCAGCTTCTCATGCCCAGCCAGCAAGAAGGCTGGAGGGGCACAAGAAGTTGGGAGGGGACACAGCCAGGACAGCTGCCCCAAACTGGCCAAAGGGATATTCCATACCATGTGACATCATGCCCAGTATATAAACTGGGGGGAGTTGGCTGGGAGGGATTGCTGCTCAGGAACTAACTGGGCATTGGTCAGCGAGTGGTGAGCAATTGCATTGTGCATCACTTGTTTTGTATATTCAAATCCTTTTATTCTTATTATTGTAATTTTTTTATTATTACTGACATTATTATTTTTTTCCTTTCTGTTCTATTAAACTGTTCTTATCTCAACCCACAAGTTTTATTTTTTTCCTTTCCCAATTTTCATCCCATCCCACTGGGTGGGGAGGAGTGAGTGGGTGGCTGCATGGTGCTTAGTTGCTGGCTGGGGTTAAACCACAACAAAATCAATGACACTTTAATATGAACTGTGTTTTGGAGGCAGTGCGATCTATGGATTTAAACACCTTTGGATATACTAGGTGATGAAAGGCATTGACTATTTATGGCTTCTTTTCCAGCTTGATGTGGCATCCTCCATGCCCTGTTTTGTTCTATGTTATAGTGTCAGATTAAGAATTCTAAGAGGAACTAGAAGCTTGACTGCTTATCAAGGCAGCAATAGTTTCTATACTTACTTTGTTTCTCAACAGTTGAGTTATGTTATTAATTGCCCCATTAGTTTTGTTAGTTCTGGTTCCCACATGTATTAAAACATCTGAATCTATGGTAGATTAGAATGCCATGGCATTTAAAATACCATCTGCTGAACAATCAAACCCTAGAATAATATTCAGGATATCTTGTTTCATCAGGTAAAGTTACTGGCAACTTGTCGCTCCATTAGTTGCCACCAACTGACTATCACAAACTGGATATATTTTGCATATTGGTATATCATTGCATTTTTCAACTTTGAGGTTGAAATGCACAGTTTTTATAACATTGTTTTTTAAGTCTTTAATGAATTTGTCAACTTTTAACTGAAATAACCAAAATATTTCCATTGTGGTTGATCTGAACCCTTTTTATTTTTTTATTACTAACATAGTTCTATAAAATAGTCTCATTTCCATAGCCAAATCTTGAGTCAAGATAGTGCTTAATTTTTTACATCACTTTATTATATATTTTGCCCATGTTACAATTGTCTCATGTAAAGAAGACAAAAAGGAAAAATTATGTTTAATATTTTTGTGTCAGAATTTGAAGTAACTTTTGCAGTTAACTTTGTCACAGCCTTCATCAAACTGACAGCCTGTATTTTATTATTAGACATCAAATTAATTACTTGATTTTTCTAAAACTCTATTTGCTGCTGGTGGGTTTGTTCTCATGGTTATTTGTACCATGTGCCATGGGGCTGTGCAAAGATTGTTCTGATTGCTCCACTCTGAGAGCTCCATTCTGTGTATCTATTTTTAAATATAGTCCCTTTATTTTTATTCTCTATTAGTTTTTCCATAAGGCAGTTACTGTAGTGGAAACAACCAGGTAATTTTTCAGCTCTCACGTGTACTACCATTAGGAAAAGAGGTATGACAATAGGGTGAGGTTATTCTCTTAGTCCAAGGTTGCTCGCATACATGATAATGAGTGTAGGGTTTTGGTTTTGTTGATTCACACTGATGATGGGGTTTGCTTATTTATCTAGGCACCATATGGTGTATGCTACAACAAACATAAATGATAGGGAGCAATGATATGGCTAGTTCTCAACAATTCTGAAAAACATGAAAGAAAAGTCTTTTGCTGTTCTTGAGACTTCATTTTTGCTTCTTTGGGAATGCTTGAAAGTGACCAATGCAGAAACCAGTTAAGCTTTTTTATTCTCCTACAGGAAACAGACTGAAATTCAGATTGCCTAAGTATCATCTGTGATAACATGGGATGCTTCTCATCCAGGAGAGAAAGCATTATCACTTTTCTGAGTCTGCAGGCCATAGCTTGGATCCCCAAATTGGAGTAGGTACCACTGTCAGCGAAGACTGCAGCCTGGTCATTTCTTGGGAACTGGTGTATACCAAATTTCATGATGCTGCATCTTTTATCTCTTCATTCAATCCAAATGGCTAAACTCAGGTGACACGTTTCCCATTGGGGCCGTCAATACTTTGTGTCAACCTGTTTTCTTCAGATTGCAGTTCAGGAATGGGTTTATGCCTTCTGTGGAGGAATCAAGCTGCTTTATAAACCTCTTGGTTTTCTTCAAAATCTGCTTGTTTTGTCTTTCCAGAATGAAGACTCTTCAATGAGCACATACATTAAATTATTTCATTACGTATCACAAGACACAAAGAAACAACATTGCATATTCCCCAAGCTTACAGCTTAATCATATTGTTCCTTTCTTTTCTGGTATCTAATATATTAATATCATACATGCTATAGGAGGTACAGAGTAGAGAAAAAAATATTTCTCTTCCCTGAATTTTTTTAGAGAACGGCATACAATTACTGTTTCAACATATTAGGCTGACTGTACATTAAGCTTCCTCTGGAATTAAGAAGGTCACTACAAGAAATCTAATGTATGTCTTTTCTTCTACAGAGCAGAAAGGTCTTGCCAATAAGTCAGATTCAAATGGCCTCAAGATTATTTTCTCCCCATGTTCCTTTTCCTCAGTAATTTCCTTAAATTAGAATTAGTTAAATGCTGTAAGGTTTTCTTCTTTGGGGTTGGGCAAGGTTTCTGAATTATTTTTAAGTCAGTCAAGCTCCCCACACTTAACATAAAGGCAACACAAACATTTGTGGCAGAATAATTTAGGGAGTTGTATACTTTGCCTTGGAGTTAGGAAAGAGAAGCAGTAGTGTGGGAACAGCTTACGCTGATGTCATCAGCAAGAGTTCATCTTACAACACCACACTGACTTTCTCTTTTTGTTCTGGAAACACAATGTCTTGATAAAACTGATGAGCTTATTTGAGAGTGTTTGAGATTTCACCTATGCTGGTGATGCTGAGTATTGTGACTGCTTTTTAATAGCTTGACCTAGGTGATGGTCCTGTTAGCACTTGCTTAAAAGCCCGATTAGATCTCATAAGAGCTAATTGATAACCTCCTCAGAGTTGCAATTGTGAAGTCTCTTACTGGTTTTTTGCTTCTTATTTAAGCAACTATACATTGTACATTTCTTCTCATTAGAACTACAGTCAGATTTGGGGTTTTTTTTTCAGTTATTTCCATTTGTGGTTTTGTGAAGGATTTTGGAAGAGGTCGGATGAAACAGTGGCTGCAAACATCAAAGACAAATCTCTTTTGCTTTTTAGTTCATCCCTTTCATCCTTTTGCCCTGTACACCTAGATAATAAATTTGGAATCACCCTTAAACAGAACATGGTATTCTTCAGGAATAGCACCAGTCTCCCTTCTTACTGTGGAAGTGTTCCTGCATCTTGACATGTTTCTAGGATTTTAACTCCATATTAAAGCTCTAAGGAGTAAGATCTGTTTAGCTATTTCTGCTTGTTGGCCAAACCTTTTTTAGATCAACCACCTTCTCACCTCTCCTTTTTGATTTGCATTGTATGGCAAGACAGAGAGTATTATTCGTGATTTTGGGGATGATGGGAAGAGCTAGGATTTGCAAAGGATGGTCATAGGGGCCTTATGGAAGACTGCTGGAGCAGTGTGAGGAGGGTGGTTAAATACTGTAGCTTGGATCCATGAAAGAGAAGGTTCACTGAAGTCAAGTGGAGATGCAGGGGCCTTTAAGACTCACATTCTGTCATGTGGCTGCCTGCACAGTTATGTCCCCTCTCATGTCCATTGCCTTCTTAAAAATGTTCCTGTTCCGTCATGGCAGTCTTTGCATCCCATTCACAGTTTTTCAGCTGACGTTACCAAGGTTGCTACCTACTTTTTTGGTTGAAATAATGGCTAGTGGGAAAGAGAAGAAATGGTGCTGGAGTATGTAGCCACTGGTACGATTCTGTACTTCCTGCTCATAAGCCCCAGTTAGTGAATGGGGAGATCTACAAAAGAGCTGTTAATAACACCACTTCTAAATAAAATCAGAACAACAACCTGTAAATGACTCTAAAACTGTCTGTCACTGAGTTGGGATTGTGTCCCTTGTCCTTTCAAGTTCAGCAAGGCAGCCCCATGTGAGAAAGGGTTCCTGTCACCAGAGACCTCAGGGGTTTCCTCACACCTGCTTGTAACCATAACTTAGTACCGTGAAGAGAGGATGGAGTAATTAATGAGGTGTCCACATGCATATAGGCATTTAAATATAACTTTGACCATATTTATTAAAATATACCTAGATTAATGTTTAAAAGATTACCATTTCAGGTGTGTTGAGCAGTAACACTAAATAATAAAATCAAGTCCACTGGTGCTTCTACAAATCAGCCCTTAATTTTACTTTTTACATAGTACAAAAAGAGTTTCAGAGTATTGCATTGTGTTAATAGGTTCATCAGGCTACACTGGGACTAAACCTTTTCCTGTGAGCAGCAGACAGATGCTGCTTTCCAGCATTTTAGGTGGTTGTTTAATGTTGGCCTACCTGGTCTTTTGATACCTCTTTTTTCTGCACATAATTTCTCTTCAGTTAAAGGAAGGGTTGGCTTTTTGAACCATCTGAGCAACTGGCCCTGAGGAAGAAAAGAAAGCAAGCTCATACAGTTAAATGAATGGTAGAATCTAGCAAATTGTATCAACTAGAAATCACTTTTTAAAATGCTCATTACTCAAGAGTCTGGCAGAGCCACATCTATTTAATTGCTTCTGTTCCCTACAAAGACTGAAGATGTGGTCTTTGAAGAAGAAATGTCACAAATGAGGCAGGTGTGCTGCTTAAGGGCTGGCTTCAAATGGGCCTCAGCGTGCTGGGGAACAGTCTGGACAATCTGAAGAGGAACAATTCAGTCTGAAAGAACCAGCAGAATTAATTTGGGACTCCCAGCTCCCTGCCAGTCTTACTTAACTGTCAGTGTCTAGAGATTTGTCTAGTTCATGCTAAACAAACTGGGAAAATAGCAAAGGATGGTACAGGAAAGGAAACTGATAGTGAATACACTTTTCAGTTAATGTAACCGAGGAATGGATTTTAAGACATTTTGTCTTCTTATTGCTTATGTGGTAGGAAAATACATGAGAACGAGAAAATGAGAAAAACCCAACAAGTATCTGAAGCATTTTAGCAGCATAAAAATGAAAATGGTATATCATCCCTACAGGATACATTTGAGGGAATAATTAGTTGTAGGTATTGGAATCTTTTTTGGCATGGTATGTTTCAATATTTACTTATTTAAGCCATTAGAAGTAATCAGGTAATTTTATCTTTGATATTATGTATAGTTTTTCTAGTTAGTAGAATAAGTGAGTAAAATCTTTTATTCGATCAGACCGTAGGTATTTCTGTCCTGAAAATTGCTAAAGAATTGCTCCACAGGGCAACATGAAACTTTCATTGATCTATCCATGGAGCAGAGTATCCTTGTGCAGAAAAATTTCAGTACATTGGAGGATCGCATCTGCTGAGTTAACTGCATGTCTGATCTCTTGATGCCCTTCTTGAAGGGATCATTTTAAACCTTTGTCCATTACTTATCCTAGAGCTGGAATCCATCTTTTTCTCCCTCCCAAAGAGAGGTTTAGAGTGAATCCAAGAAGTCTTCAGATAACTAGCTTTGCCATCCTGAACTATGTTGAATATCTTTGGCTTTCATCCTTAGAGGGACGACAAGATTTAGGCAATAGCTTATTAGGTGTTCACTCATCTCACATAGAGTCTTTGAGAGGACTACAGCATATTATATTTTCTTCCATGGTTATGGCTCTTAATCACAACTTCCTCTCAGTTCTTAGAAGAAATATGGATTATCTGGTACTTAGATTAAATCATGAAGTTATTTCATTTCAGGATCTTTCTTTGACAGGCCTCTTGAAACAGGTAAGATTAATGTATACTATTTTCACAGAAGGCAAAGCTTGAAGAGGTTGGATGGCTACGTAGTTCCAGTACTGGAAATGTTTCCCTGCCTTCCCCTGGTTAATTTTTATTTCTACAGA
This sequence comes from Haliaeetus leucocephalus, assembly GCF_000737465.1. Taxonomy (NCBI): domain Eukaryota; kingdom Metazoa; phylum Chordata; class Aves; order Accipitriformes; family Accipitridae; genus Haliaeetus; species Haliaeetus leucocephalus. The sequence goes on along the minus strand of NW_010972598.1, from coordinate 903,566 downwards.
AGGCTCACTCATCAAGCCAAGAATATACAGCTATAAATATTCCTTCAGCATTTCTCTATTGCAAGACATAGTGTACAACTGAAGTGCCTGATTTCAAGAACTGAATTCCAACAGTCTACACTGGAGACTGGATCCAGCACTCTTTGAAGTCACTGAAAAAACTTCCATCGAGTTTAGTAGTTTGAGAGTAAGTCTTTAGGGCCTCTTCTACAAGGAATCAGGTCCACTTAGATTTAACTATGCTTTTTGGAAGGAATTAAGTGTGGTTTGTACTGCTTAGGCACATAAAAGGCAGGGATTATTGTCAAGCCATGAAAAAACCACAGTGTGTCTTTGTGCTGGTTTTGGCTGGGCTAGAGTTAATTTTCTTCATAGTAGCTAGTATGGAGCCATGTTTTGGATTTGTGCTGAAAACAGTGTTGATAATGCCGAGATGTTTTCGTTCCTGCTGAGCAGTGCTCACACAGAGCCAAGGCCTTTTCTGCTCCTCACCCCACCCCACCGGGGAGTCGGCTGGGGGGGCACAAGGAGTTGGGAGGGGACACAGCTGGGACAGCTGATCCCAACTGGCCAAAGAAAAGGGATATTCCAGACCATATGATGTCATGCTCAACCTATAACGCTGGGGGAAGAGGGACGGGGGGGACATTTGGCATTTGTCTTCCCAAGTCACCGTTAGGCGTGCTGGATCCCTGCTTTTCTGGAGATGGCTGAACACCTGCCTGCCCATGGGAAGTGGTGAATGAATTCCTTGTTCTGCTTTGCTTGTGCACGCAGCTTTTATTTTACCTATTAAACTGCCTTTATCTCAACCCACGAGTTTTCTCACTTTTACTCTTCTGATTCTCTCCCGCATCCCACCTGGGGAGGAGTGAGCGAGTGGCTGTGTGGTGCTTAGTTGCCAGCTGGGGTTGAACCGCGACAGTCCTGTATCTGGGGACTGAACAGGGCTCTTCTTCCTCAGTGAGCTCCAGTCTTCAATCCATTGTACATGTGCCTGCTCATGCTTCCACCAGGAGAATAAAGTCAGAGAGAGGAATACAGGATATATTCCTACCTCTCTTCTCTTTACATATCCTCTGGGGGAGTTCAGTACCAAAGACAGGCAGAAAGCAGCAGGCACCTGTACCGTTACAAGGTACACCTCTCTTCTACATGAAAAAGAGCTTCCTTATACCTGCGTCAATCCACTACTATAGTCAAGTGCTTGCAGCCTGTGCTGGGTTGATCTTGGGCAGCTGCCAGGCACCCACCCAGCCACTCTTCCTCAGCAGCACAAGGGGAGAAAATACAATAAAAAAGCTCATGGGACAAGGTAAAAACAGGGAGATCACAAAGCCAGTGTATCTTTTAGCTAGGTTCAGTTCTGATACCCTTTGCCACAAACCAGACATTTCTGTCATAAGGGCAAGAGAGCAAATGACAGAAATGGTTGTAGACTGCAGCCCCAGGGATTCCCAAAACATTGGGATTGTAGGAAACTAGGTATGGATTTGTTATGTCAGTGGAAACAGTGTCCAGCAGAGCTGCTCAACAACACTTTTAACACCAGATGAGCTTAAGGAAGAAAAGAAATCTGTTCTGATAGAGAGGAGTTCTGTTTTATCATGATGTTGGGAATACAAAAGAGACAGCCATGTTCTGGCTGTCACTCAAATTTTCCCTGTGGCATCTCTGTGGAGGCTGTGGGGCTAGCTCACGAAATGCTGCCTCCTGAGAGTTGGTTTGCCAGTTGGAGTCTGGGGCTGTATTTAGCCACGGAAATGAAGAGGTCAACTCCGTTATCACTTTGCTTCCTATATTCTGTCTTTTGGAGTCAAACTACAACATTAATAAATGGGCTAACCAGTTCACTCTTTATTTACCCTGGTTTCCTTGCCAGGGAGCTTTTTTTGAGATGGACTCCTTCCTTTCTTTACATTTTTCTCTTCAGAATTTATTTCCTGGTACTTCCGTTACCCCAAGAATGCAATTTCTGGCTTTAGACGAGATATAACTGTGACGACTTGTGGTTCTTCTTTCCCCATTCTTTGAGATGGAGATATAAAAACCAAACGCAGCAAACTGCTCCTTCCCCTTCCCTGAGATTGTCTTCCTTTGCAAACTGTTGCAATAAATTATTTACCGTGAGGCACATTCACTGTGCACATATCTTAGCCATCTCTTTATTCTTGGTTCTCAGCTTTTCATACATTATAGCTAACTTAGTGGGCATGAGAGCACTTACATTTCCTTGGATGCAGGAACTTGGATGAAGTGACTCAGCCCCATCTCATGGCAAGCCTGGGCCCAGGTTTGCCTTGCTTCTTCCGCTGGCACCATGGCATCCAGGAGGGGCTCAGGCTCGTGGTCCAGAAGGAGCTGTGGCAGGGTCCACACCTGGGCAGCTTGGTGATCGTGCAGCTGAGACGCACCATTACCACCAGACTTGAAGTAGCTGCAGTGCCATAGCAAGGCCGGATTACTAATACAAATGACAAGATGCTGCATTTAGAGTCTTTTTTTTCAGAATAACTTCTGCTTTTTCGAAGTACCTTTCCTGTCTGCCCCTTTATCAGTTTTGGTGCTTCTGCTGTCGCAGTTCTTAAATTGGAAATAAATGAGTTGCAACAGCTCAGTGAATCTTTCTTTTTCTTTTCTTATGTTTCTTTTTGCAGATGGCGCAGTAGCTGAAATTGAGAAAAAGATTATAGAAGCTTTTGAGGTGTTTGACCATGAATGCAATAAAACTGTGGATGTCAGGTTCGTAAATATCTTCACACAGAAATACTACAGGATCTAGTATAGAGATAAATAAGTTCCTAAACCTGCCTCTGCTTTATCAGAAAATGTAATTGAAACAGTCCTTTTGGCCCTGGTTGGACAATTATGTCTTTCCTTGTTTAATAGACATTTTGCATTGTTCAATGTGTTAAGTGGTTGAAGACTGAAACTGGCTTGGGAGAGGGATGCTGGGACTAGTAGGGTAAAGAGGCAAGAGGAAAATGCAGCTAGACAAAAAGTCTAAGGCTACAATTATTACTAGCAAATGTCTGCTTTGATAGCTCATTTGGCACTACAGGTCCTGGATACTGTATGGATCCTCTCACTTTCAGGATAGTCCCAGGGCATCAAGGGGTGTCCCGGCCAGTGTGTGTCACAGTTACCTGCTCTCCGTAGGTGTCTCCAACTGCAGTGCATCCTGCACGTCCCTCTTCCTCTGGGGCAATGTGGGAGGTGGATATTGCTCTGACAGGGAAGTGTTTTTAGGAGACTTGGAAGAACCGTGCATACAATTTGATTATTTAACATAATAATAACAACAATAACAGCAACATGAAGGTGATCATACTTGATTGCACCAAAAGTCCATTTAGCCCAGTACCCTCATCTGGGCTACTAATAGTTACTTGGGGGAGGAATATAAGGAATTGAGTAAATTCGCAGTATTTCTTGTTGGTTTTTGTACATCTGCCACATTATGATTTGAGTGGCGCCTGGGTTTTTTTGTGTCTTATGATAAATAGCAAACAATTGTTCTCTATTAATCTTCTTGACACCATTAATGATTTCATTAGCTGTCTGCCACATCCATCCTCCATCACAGTAGTTTAAGTCTGAAGAGTCTGGATGTGTTTTATCTCTTAGGAGATGCTATTCCATAGCTCTGGCCATTCTTTTTTGTGCTCCTTCTTGTTCAGCTTTCTCCTTTTTGAAATGAGATGACCAGAACGGGGGGAATGGGATGCACAGGTGGGAATCAGGAGGGAGAACTGCATGCACTATATCTTTAGCATGCAGTGTTATGGAAATGTAAACAAAACACATGTCTGAGGGAGTAAGAAAAAGTTCAGTGGAAGATAAAAACATGGACTCTTAGACTGATCAGGGCATAACTGACTACAAGATACAGAGCTAAAAGAAGTAAAATTTCAAGATTCCTAAATAATCTTGATTCTGGTATTTTTAAAGTTTGACTATTTGACAGTGCTACTTTAACTTCATTTTAACACAAACATCCATACACATAAGAATATGGCTTTTCTTATAAAATAGGTAAACCACATGTTTATGTCTCACTGAGCAGGTTCTGAAGTTGTTATAAGCTGTTGTCATTAAAGTTTATTGAAGTAATTTTTCATATTTCCAATTACTATTTTCACAAGAATATCACCACAGCTTTTAATTGTAAATCAGTTATTGAGTATAAACAGTACAAAGGAATAAATGATTTTTCGGTTGTACTAGATAGGGAGAATTTCAGGGTACGTGCCCACACTTGGTACAGTTGCTGTTCCCTCGCCCATAGGGCTCTTTGGGAAGAGTGCTCACTTAAATCTCTTTGCCCATCCCCAGGGAGATGCCTGATGCCCAGGGCTGGGGCTGCCCCGGTGCCCCGCGGCTGCCCTGCTCCTGGCTGGGCAGTGGGAGAGCCCTGGCTGCCCGGCCCTGCCCTGCCACCCGCCTTGGGAAGCCCCTGCCACTACAACCCCCCAGCCCTGAGGAGCCCCTAACCCTCACTGCACCATGACATACTCATTACTTGTTTGTTTGTCATTTACATCTGCAGTCCTGGCTAAATAGCTGTAAAATTCGCTACACTCCCTACTCTACTATATAATGGATATAGGGCTTGAGAAAATGTTACAGCAATGAAATTATACAAATAGACTTTTTAAACATTTATTCATTCAGACAGTAAGTCATAACCTGTGAGAGGGGACATTCAAAAGTCATTAACATAGTAAATGCACAATTTCACATTAGTTTTTATCATAGCACAGCTATTGACAATGAACAACAATTTATTGTCTAATTATTCCTAGGTTCATATTGCAGGGCTGTATCACAATAATGGGATTATTAATGGCTGATTATCTTGTATCAGAAGGTGGCAGTACAGCACAATTCTTAACCAGAATTGTAGACATATGAATGTTATTGCCTGAAATATCAGATTCCTGTGAAGAATATGGAAAATTACCCTGGCTTGACAGGCCAGCATTGGTATTGCATGACTTCTAATGCAAATACAAGTCAGTAAGAAATTAAGCATGAGGAAGATGGTATTGTTTCATGCTGCTTACAACACACCCTGAATCAAGGGCTTTCATGATTTTGCAAATCTTGTCATTGAAAGTGTTATATGTAGGGTGAAAACTATGGCCCAAAATTTTATTGCGTCTGTGTTACAAAACCTGTATGAACATAAACTCACTTTAACCATAATTTTTGTATGCAAGAAACTACACAGCAGAAACCGCAGCTGCTGAACTAAGAGAGAGGAAGTGGCTGGGAGGAAAATACAATTTCCTATCTGGGTCCTTTAAACTCCATGTCATTACCAAATGTGGCATGACTTTTTTGACCACAGACACTTCAAACAACATCCTCATGCTGGCACACGCACAGACTGTCAGAAACAGCAGCCAGCAATGCCATATTTTGCAAACTCTTTCAGGGCCTGGCTTACCTTCATCACATCGCAGTTTTGCTGAGTGTGAGCTGTGGCAGGAGATGATGGCAACCTTCCCATCTCTGGCAGTCTGTAAGAGTAGAAATAGTGTGGGACAGCAGAGAGGCATGATTTGGGTTGGGTGTTTCTTTGGGGGAGGCAGAGAGTATTTACAGGTATCTTTTAGCTGGAAAAGATGAGAGAGTACAGGAGTGAGAGCAGCAAATACAGTATATCCATACTAGAAATAGGATGCATGGACAAGGATTATAAAAATAGGACTAAATTTCTGACCTCATTGAGGCCGATGGCCAAACTTCCATTCACGTCCACGGGGGGCAAGGTTTCACTGAGTCATTTGAGCAGATGGCTTCGTTTCATAACAACTGTATGTGTGGGATTGGGTTTTGTTTTCCAACTATTTTTGTGCAGCCAGCCTTTTCTTCTCTTTTGTCTATTGTAGTGCTTCTCACATGTTTTCAATCAGAATGGGAGCTCCTCGGGACCTGTCTGAGGAGGGCAACGACTGATGCCTATAATTTTATGTGTGCTCTGTGTGCCGCATTTGGGGCCTTACTGTTAGAAGATGATTTTACAAAGGTCATTGCTTCTTGTATCTACCATTTTTATTAGGCAATCTAATTTTTCCACCAAATATACTGGTGAAGATTAAGAAACCACAGAGGTTTGAATCATGGGAACTACCAGCACTGTGGATACTTATTCAGATGTGCTTGAATTTCTGTGTTGTAGAATTGGACTGAAAATCACAAGCAGTATTGATGCCTATGTTATTTTGTTTTCAATCAGACTGTAAGTCTCATTAGTACTCTTTTTTACAGCTTCACAGTACTTTTGTTTCTAGTCTGTGATGGTGTTCCTCTTAAACTTTTTTGAGGCATTGCTAGTTTGGTCATGTCATGGTTTAACCCCAGCCAGCAACTAAGCACCACGCAGCTGCCCACTCACTCCCTCCCCCCCCAGTGGGATGGGGGAGAGAATCAGAAGGAAAATGGTAAAACTCGTGGGTTGAGATAAGAACAGTTTAGTAGAACAGAAAGGAAGAAAATAGTAATGATAATAATAACAATAATAAAATGACAGTTGCTCACCACTCACTGACCAATGCCCAGTTAGTTCCTGAGCAGCAATCTGCCTGCCCCCCCCCGGCCAACTCCCCCCAGTTTATATACTGGGCATGCCATCATACGGTATGGAATACCCCATTGGCCAGTTTGGGTCAGCTCTCCTGGCTGTGTCCTCTCTCAACTTCTTGAGCCCCTCCAGCCTTCTTGCTGGCTGGGCATGAGAAGCTGAAAAATCCTTGACTTAGTCTAAACACTACTTAGCAACAACTGAAAACATCAGTGTGTTATCAACATTCTTCTCATACTGAACCCAAGACGTAGCACTATACCAGCTACTAGGAAGAAAATTAACTCTATCTCAGCCAAAACCAGGATGGGTCAGAATTTTATTTAGATCCTCAGAACAACTGCACCAGGTTCAGCAGTAAATGCAAGCTATGAATATATTTTGCAGCATAAACAGGGAGGTGATAAGCCACTGTGTTGGTCTGTTTGACTCTTTCAGACCACAGCAGGGGCATAGCAGGGCTGCCTCCTTCCTGACCTTTTGTAGTTGTTCTTTACTGCAGTTAGAATTTGTCTCTTTATAGCATTTAATGTAAACATGTATTTTATTTGTTACCTTTCATCTCAGTAGGTTTCCAAGTGTCTTCTTAACTATATAAATGTAGACTTTACTGAAATTAAGCTTAACAATTAGAGGACAGCAGTTGAAAAGGAACCTGCACACAGTACGCTGCAACACAATGGTAAAGAAGAATTTTTGGGGAAAGTCACAAGAGCAATTATACTCTTCCAAAAAGCTCCAGAATAATTAATGTCTGTAAAAATAGACATTGCTTACTGAGACATCATTTAAAAGTCCAGATACATACGCTTATGTGTGCCTGTGTGCTTGTACATGCACACTCCTATATACAAGCTGTGAATTGGTATCTGGATTCTCCACAGACACTCTTGTATTGCAGATTTACTGACAAAGATGTTCTTTCTTTCTTTCAGAGAGATTGGTTCAATTGTCAGGTCACTGGGTTGCTTCCCAACTGAGGCAGAACTACATGAACTGCTTGCAAAGGTAACTGTTTAGATCTTTTGTATTTTTTTCAATCTTAAACTTGCACAAGGTTGGCCCTTTTGCCTTGCTGTGTGGAAAACCTAAGCTCTTCTCCCAGAGGCTGGAAGTGTCATGGAAGTGATTCAGGCAGGCAGGCAGTCTCTCAGGTTGCCCTGAAGCAAGCCTTTAGGGTGATGAGGTAACAACATTGGTGGGTTAAAATGAGGAATCTTTGATGCTCTTTTACCCCAGAAGGTCACTGTGACACTGTGCCAAGGTGGAGGGACATTTATAGAAAACGGAGGAAAAATTGGGTTTGGCTGAGCAAAAAGAATGTCCTAAACCTCAGTTGGATTAGGATATCCAAACCCTAACTAACCATCTCACTCTTCTGGACATGCCATGGACATACACTGGATGGTTAAGTAATAAAAATTAGTTCTTGAGCAGGTGTTAAAATTCTACTTCAAATTCCAAAAATACGCAGAGGGAAGACCTGCTATTTTTTTTCACTGCATCTTCTTATTGCTATCTTATAGCCAGACCTCTCAACTTTCTGTCCTTCATGAGGTCTCTCCCAGTCTTGAGATTTCTCAGTTATAGGTAAGTAATCTTTTCTTACTTGATTACTTAAGCCTGTAACTCAGAATTCACACATAAAACTTTGCAAGACCTAGCGGTCCTCCCATTCTCCCAGTGTTATGCAGGGGTAAGAAACTTCAATCACATTTCTCCACAGTTCTTTCCTGCACTAATTTTTGTCTCTTTATCTCATGCTTGTAAGAGAAAGGATAGTGTGCTGGTGCCTTGGTAGGGTATGGTTAATAAATGGGACAAAGAAGTGGGAAGAAGACTTCACATTATTTTTGCAAACTGATGTGCTGCCTTAAGCAATGGAAGATGCGGGGGCTGATTGGTGGGGGAAGGTTTTTTTTCTTTTTCGTGTATAGGTCAGGATACTGGGAATTGATCTCTCTTACTCTTTTCCTTCTGTACCCCCCCCAAATTTGGATGGTTGCAGTAGTAGTCTCCTCAGCAGGCTTGCCTGGTCTCTTGTAGATCAGAATTTAGTGTGCTAAGTCTTGTGAAAATGATACAGCTGCTTCAGATGAGGAAGTGCAAAGAACCATTGGAGGAGAAAGATCTTTTAACATGATACTGCAATCTGTCTGCTCTGGTTCTGTACTCTCAGTACCAGATTGTCCCAGCTCCCACTGACAAACAAGACAAAATGAAAAGATAAATTATGGTGCTTAATACAGATGATATTTTTAGTGGCCCACAGAGATTTTTGTCTGCAGCAAATGAACAGAGCAACTGACTCGAGATACAGAATTGAGAAAAGGAAGCAGATGCTTTGACCCCCTGCCCAGTCCAGGGGAACCAGGAGAGTTTAAGGCCTGCCTCCCCCTCCCAAAGAGATTGGACTTTCTAATTTTTTTTTTTTCCCCAATTTTCAGCATTACTGAAAATATGAGATAAGTAATGCATAAGAAAGTACAATGCAATGCAGCTATGAGGTGGAAGATTGTTGAGATACAACAGTATAACATGTATGCAATTGTCGATTATAAGGATATTAAATTAAAGTACAAATACTGCAAGAAGAAAGAATACATTTAAGAGTAATGGTTAACCTTAAAGAACACTGCACTGGAAGTTAAATCTCAAAGAAGGTTTCATGGTGCCTCTAATGAAACCTTGGCACAGGCTTAGTACCAGAAGAACACTGTCTTTTTGTAGAACCCTTGATGTATTATGTTAATCACAAATATATCTTAATTTATATAAGATACCATTATCATTGACTATGGTAATACCATTTTATCTTAATCTAGATAAGGTAAAAATTGTCTCTATTGGCCAGTTTGTAACCAAGCTATTTATCCAATATTTTTGCCCATTGTAAGCTGTGATTCATTTCAGTTTCTCACTACTTGTGTCTCTCAGTCATCTCATCTTCCTGTTAGTTTTATTGTAGCTAAACTAGCATATGTTGTCCTCAAATTATTAATATCTGCCAAATCAGCATTCATGTAATTATTTTATCTCTAAAAATTATCATATACTGTTTGCTATACTGCCTTATGCTAAATGCTGTACTTAGAATATCTTTAGGCCTACTTACAAAGTTAAGATTAAATGATAAACCTAGAGATGGTGAAAGCTAATCTGAGGGTTACTACAATGCCTGGAGTTTGAAATCCCAGGTTTAGTGCACTGCTCTGCCACAGATCTCCTGGATAACTCTGGAAGATGGTTTTGTTTCTTTGTGACTCAAGTCCCCAAATGTTATATGGAAAATAATAGTATGGCTGTGAGAGTAGAGATACGAAACATAATGTGTGCTACAATATAGTTGTTATGGGACCTGTGGATGTATTCAGAGGAAGGAAATAGAGCAAAACTCACAGAGTTTGAACAAATGAATACTGTTACTGTCACGGTCACTGTGAAAAGAGGAGGAATTACAGAAAAAAGGAAAACATGAATGGGAAATGAGGTGTAGAACAGGAGTGAGCATGAGGAAGAGTAAGAGGATACATATACCTGCAAATATGAATACTTACTGACTTAGGTGAGGTTAATATATTCAGTTTATTCACATATCTATCCAATGTTAGAAATAGGATTACTTTTTAACAGTTCAAGGTATTGCTGGGCCTGGAGAGCCACTGAAACGGAAGCTGTTCTTTCTAGGTCAGAGGAAGCTGAGGTTGCTCATCACCTCCCAGGACTAGGTCCATTGTCAGGAAGGACACGTTTCTTCCACAGACTGCTTTCTGAAGGCAAAATACAAATAGCACACCAACAAAAAGAGACAAATCTGGATGATATTTGTCAGTGAGGGCTGACACTGTCAGAGGTATCTGTTATGTTGAGCTCTGAAGTGGTCATTGCTGGTGAGCTCTTCTGGTATGAAAATTAGGATGACCTTCAACTGTTTGGATGAACAGATCTAATATTTTTTGGCTCTTAAACATGGTTTATATAACGTACCATCTTCATGGATGTTTTGGGTCCTTGTTTTTTGTTGTTCTGCTTAATGTAAGACACATCTATCTCTTTCTGATAAGTAGCTACCATATTTCTTTTTCTGTCTCTGTGGACTTCTGACCTAATACTAGTTGAAGGACAGATGTTCCCTAAAACATCCTGTGTACTGTTACATCTCAGTATTTGTGATGCATGGTATAGTTCAGTGTATTGGCTAACTGTTATGTCACTGGAAAAAAAGTTAAGTTTTACCAGGTGTTATGTTACATCTTCTCAATCAAGCAAGGATTAAAACAAATGATTCTGTAATGGTAAAAGGTGCCATTTGATTTAGCATGCAGCATGCAACAGCTTCATTTCCTTGCTAAGATCCCTTCCACTAGGCTTACCAAACAGAAGGGAAAAAGTGCTTTTTCAAGCCAATTTCCACTCTAAAGCAGCAAGAGGTGGTGCCTGCATGCTTTTAAAAACCAAAACCCTTCAAGAGCACTGGAAAAGAGCATGCAGCAGCACTTGCAGCTCTCTGGTTAAGCAACAGGATGTATCAGCATCACCCCAGCTCTGACCCAGCTCTCAAGAGGAAGATTTCTTACTTTGTCTTTTCCTGGCTCAGTTAGGAGATTTCAGATCAGTGCCTCTCTGAGTCTTCTTTCAATCTGAGCTGTGTCTTGGGGAGCCTAGCAAGGTGTCGCTGCTGCCATGTGAGACCACAAGGCATGCATCCAGTTTCAACACAGACAGGAACAGGCTAGCTCCATTAAGAGGGCTCCTTTTGGGAGCAAAACTTGAAATTTTCAGGGAAGGGATGCACCCTGATGATAGGGAGCAGTTTTTACCATGTTGCTCATCTCCGGTGGAAGTATAGGAATGCAGTGCGAATGCTCCTAGAAGTCTCCGATGTTTTGGGACTAATCTGTTAATTTATTTGGGAGGCAAAGGGAAGCTTTTCTTTGTGTAGCATTTTATGGGCTGCCTTAGGACTGTTTCAGACAGCCCTGACTCAGTCTGCCTGCCTCTCTGGTCCTTCCCCTGACAACTCTGCCAGGCTATGAAACACTGGAGGCAACAAATTCCATCCTTGAGGTGTACTAGACTGGGGCTATGTCCAAACTAGCACATTAAATATGCCCAGAAACATCCTTGGGTGTTGAAGCCAGCTGGCACAGAGCAGCTCATGTCTACCCTGGTAAATGTTTTATGCAGCATGGCTGCACAAAGCAGCCTGCTGGGGAAAAGTCCCTAAGGTCCTAGCCAGGCCTGGTGACTGCTGCGGGGAGTGTTAGGTGGCACAGGCCAAAATCATGCCAGGGAATGTGCTAATGCTTTGCTGTTGTGGGTGGTCACATTACACAGCTTGGGAATGTTCCAGGTCCTGCTAGACTTTACTAGTATGAATGCAGTCTGAATGTTTAAACCTCTGCTGAATTACTGTGGGAGATAAGATCAGTTATTAGGCATCCAGTTCCTTTGCATGAATGGTTTCTAAGCACAAGAGGGCAATATTGAGTTGTTGAAAGTGTCTGTAATAGCAGGCCTGTATTTTGCCTGGGATATTATTTCTTCCTCGAATTTCTTTCTGTTTGGTCGCAAGCATTTCACTCAGATGTTATGGTGCCATGTGACACTAAAAACCTGATGCAAATATTCAAAGTCTAACCCTGTAATTTTAATGCAGGAACCACCCCAATTTTCTGGTTTTCATATTAGTTTGGTAATGAGTCATGTAACCTGCCATACTTAAGTTTTATTTTTAGGTAGAAGAAGAAGAACCAACCGGACACATTCATCTGGAAAAATTTCTTCCAGTGATGACAAAAGTACTACTCGACAGAAGGTAATGGAAAGTGGATTTTCTGTGTCTATAGTTTATTCCAGATTGACAGGGTTGATTCTGAATATATATATCTATAGTAATTTTATGTAACTGGAAGGAGTACAGATTTTTTTTGTTATTTAAACTCAGTTTACATTAGCTTGATAGATTTTCTTTGTCTACATAAAATTATTTTGTATGTTGTATGGATGATATAAATAATACCAGCTTAAAATCATGAATTGTGATAATGTGTAGCTTTTGTATTTTTAATGTGAATCAGAATTAACTTGCTATTCAATATGTTTTGTGCATCTCTGAAATACTTTACATTGAAATTAAGGTCATAACCATTACTTTCTCTGAACATATGAGTTACAGTTACTGAGAAGCACGGTCTGTTACAGTGTGTTTCTAATAAGTTGTATAAATAAGCTTCATATTCATGTCTCAAAGTGACTGCCAGGTACAGTTGAAGGTACACAACTAGCACTCTAAAAGACTGCTGATCTAAAAGTCTAGAACAAAAACGCTGTTCATTATTCAAAGGTACATAGAAATCTTTGCCTGTACACAGGAACTTGTGCTATTTTGACATTTTGCACTAAAAGCAAGATTACTTATAGGGAATTTATCTTTCATTTTAAAGATGGTAGCCAAGGGTTTTGGGAGACTCAGTCTTGTCCAATACTGAGAAGTTATTTTGCACACAGAGGGCCTTTGGTAGGAGGGTGTTCTACACACGAAATAGCTATAGGATTTCCCAAAACCCTCTCGCAGCATCCAGAGACAGCAGGCTCCACCTTGGGGCTGTGTTTGAGAGTCTTCGCGCCCATGTCTGGACACAGACCAGCCAGCAGTGTTGGGTCCCGGTGTGCCGGGGCAGGTGCATTGCCTTCCCAGGGTCCTGCACCTTTGCCTTCTCTGGCCTTCAAGGCACATTTCTGGCTCCACACCAATGTTCACCCTTTCACAAAATACCTTGTTGCTCTGGGTTCTCTTCTCCTCCTCCACACCCTCTCCACACAAACATACACACACACAAAAAAACAAACCCACACACTTTCTCAAGACTAGTTCAGGCTTGTCAAGACCCACTTTGTCTTTTGGGGCACTATGTCCATAGTTCACTTATCCAAGGGCACATGAGATTTGGATCACAAAAAACAAGGCTTCTTCTTAGCACATTTGATTTTTAGACAGTAAAAGAGTGAGGCGGATCTGGATGAAACAATCAAGCAGTTAGACGCTTCCTGGCTTTAACATCTTCTCTTTAGTATTCTTGGGGGTTGGTGAAGTCTGCTGGGATATGGAAGTTCTCCATTGCTGCACAGGGCTTCCTTTCCAGCTCTGAAATCAGGCACACATATGCACGCACGCACGTGCCCAGTTCTTCTGTCTCTCTGAAATTGTTAGTGACAGACAGACCTTTTCTTTTATAGCTACCAGCCTCCTTTGCTCATCATCAGCTCATTAGACTGTCAAAGTCCCACTGGGTGATCTGTTGCCTAGCTACCAGCGTACCCAGACAAAACTTTGTGTTCTTGGTTTGGCCATCTCCTGTTCAGTGCATTGGCTACGTGGAATGATTCACTATTATTGATCCTTACTAACCCACTCAGCCAGCCCAGACATCCAGAAGCCATTCATCTGGCTCCTTAGCACAAGGAAAATTAAACAGGAGTGCAATAAAAGACGTAAGAGGTAAAGATATGGACAGTTCCAAAAAGTCAAGCTGTAATTAAATGTTTGGTAGACAAACGTAGTAAATTCTCATAGAAAATAAGTTTTCCCTTTCCTTTAGTACTCCTATTTTATTCTTTCAAAATAGTACAGTGAGTTAACTTTCTGATTCAATGGTTTCAGCTACCGGCCTATTCCAGAAGATGTTCTTCTACATGCATTTGAGGTCTGTAACTAAATATTCAAGTACCTAATTGTTGGAAAGAAGTTGCTGATTCTTGATTAAATGTGGTTAAACCCACAAGTTTTATTCTTTTTCTTTAAAGGCTTTGGATGAGCATAAATGTGGATATATTACTAAAGAGGAGCTGGTCAAATATTTGACTAAAGAAGGTAACATGACTTTTGTAATGTCAGTATTTAAGTAAATAGACATTACATGTGTATATGGCACCTTGAGGTCCTCATTCTGCATGCCAAAACTTGCGGGAGTAGATACATTGTCTTCAAACAATACTGTTGCCATGATGAGTGGCTGCAGACTAGAACATTTCACTGGTGAATAATGCAGGGAAAGAACATTTATCATCTGCCTGCTTGCAGACATTATAAGATAGAGATTATTATTATTAAGAGTCATAATTCAATCTTGTGTGGATAGTTTATGATTCTGTGCACATGTCTGTGCTTCCTAAAGATGTGACTCTTTTTCTGTCCTTCTGTAAAATTGTAGTTTAGATTTCCAGATGTTTCAGGTAGTTTCAGTGCTCATTCATTCCTACATTATCTTGACCTTAATTCCAGTGCCCTACGCAAACAAAGAGATTCAAAGACCAGATTTAAGTCGTATATCATGTAATCCTCAATATCCCTTGAAGAGCCTGCTTTTCTTGCATGGCTGACTCATGCCTGCCTGCCTCAAGTACAAAATGATGTGCAGGCTTTGCGCAAGACCCATCCTCAGATGAGAACCTTGTTCTCAAAGAGGGATGAAGTAGGCCATCAGCAGCTTTGAAGCTCCTAAAAGAGAAAAGGCAGAAGCCTTTCATGATGAAAATACAAGTGCAAGGATAGCCAAATGAGAGATAATAATTCTAATGTACACATTAGAAGAATTCATTCTGCCAAAAATGGTTGTTTTGAAATCCCTGTGGCAGAGACGAACTGGCTGTTTTGGAGTCTGTGAACTAGCAGGAGATCAGAAGAACCAGGTCCTCTTTCTCCTTTCCCTTAGACCAGCTCACTTGGTGTGCAGCACTTACATTGGCAAAAGTGAAGGAATCAGATCCTTAGTATTGCTCCTTTTCTCCTCTGTGTGAGGACCAAAAGGAGATCTCTGCAAGGAAAAAGCGGTGTAATTTACCAGCCTTGAAAAGAATACTTAATCAAGACAAAGTGTTATTCTCTGCTGTCTTTCAGGTGAGCCCTTTACTCAGGAAGAAATGGAGGACATGCTCTCCACTGCTCTAGATCCAGAAACAGATTCTGTTCACTACAGAGACTACATTTCAATGATGATAGTAGATGAAACTTAAGATCTTCCCCTTTACTGTTTGAGATGCCTTTTGGTAACAGCAGTGTAGCTTGGCAGTTAGTTGAAATATGTATTTTAAAGTATAACAAAGCTCAGCTTGTGACTTTGTGCTTATAAGTAAAATAAAATCTGTGTAGCTATATTTCCTTGGGTTCTGTATACGTATTGAAATATATTCACACCTGGAAAAAGAGCTCTTAACAGAGATACTGTGTAAGGTCTGGAAAAGAAATCATGAAATCATGTTTGAAAATAACAGGAAAAATTGTGTTAATGCAGTCAAGAAATGACTTTACAATTGCTTCTGAAAAACTAATGGAAAATGAGACCTGTGAAAGCGGGTGATAAGTAGGTAAGTGAGTACCTTAAGATGACTAAAATTGTGAAGCCGTGCTTTATATTTAAATGTAATCCCTGTTTGTGTTTAACTAATAAGGCAGCAGGTAGGTTACTCCTTTTGAAATAATATAACAGATCAAATAAACTTTCTACAATTTCTAGGTTTTGTCAAATGATTGTGTTTTGTTTACCATAGGCAATTAAACCGGGCCAGTTAGTTCCATTTTATGTTACTCACCTACTGGCACATGATACTTTGCTTCCATTTTAAACATGCAGGTAACACTCAAACCATTGCTGTAGTCAAATTTACAAAGTAGTCTTTGAGAATACTTCTGTTACTATAGGCAATAAACAGTTTCCCTTTCATAACCAGTTTGAAAGTCAGGAGCTTAAACTATTTAAAACTTAGGATCATAGGACTGGAATTTGATTTTCATAAACTGATGAGGCACCATTTTTTGAAAAACGTTAGTGTAGAATATGAGTCTCAACTATCCTTGCTAGAAGACCACCACAGACCTCACTGCTCTTCTCATTTCTAGCTTAGGCATTTTCTTGACCGTTACTGTACAGTTGTCCTTTAACTTGAGTTCAAGTTCTTTCCTCTCGAGTTCTTGACTTGTACATCATCTTCTAACAAGTGACCAGTGGTTGCCCTCAACTAATGAAGTCTCAGCTTGTAAGAGAAGATTCTGTGGTCTGATCCTCAAGGGCACCATCTTGCACTTTGTGCTCCACACCTTCCACCCCATTTCTGTTTTTCTACTCTCTATCAAGTTGGGTTTCCTCCTGTACAGTGTCCTCCCACTCCTCTGTCTTAACTGCATATCCCAGCTCTGTGTCATCAGCAGACTTCACCGGCTGATGAAATCCAGGGAAGACTGATGCAGAGAGGCATTGAATGCCTTACCCCCTCTCATGCCATTCTAGTGGCAGAGCCGAGAACAGAGCACAGGGCTCCTCGTGTCACATCTTTTGCTCTACCCATTTGTTTCACTTGAGCTGGAAGCTCAGAGGAGCTGTTTTCCTACATAGCTGCAAGGGAGCTGCTATGCTTCACAAAGAAGAGATCAGCACGATATAAATGTGGTGATGGAAGCAATCTGAAAGAGACCATTTCTTAATTCTCTTTTTACTTCTCTGACCCAAGTTGTCCTTCACTGATATTTTCTTAAACAGTAAGGGAACAAAGAGTTAATGCAGGTAAACAACATTTGCCTAGTTTTAAGCTGGGTTTTCACCTGGGAACCACTGTTGCACTGGTCTTAAGACTCTGCAATGCACTCTTGTTAACACATTTACTGGGTATTTAATGTGTCAGTAAGAATGAAAAAGAAAGGTAATCATTAGTGTTATAATGTGTGAAGATATGGGTTTTTGAAGATTAAAGCAAGACCAACAGAGGCCCATTAAGAAAATGTATTTTTTATTAGCCTTCTTAGTCTCTCTTTGGAAGCTGAAATTATTTGCCCTCGATGAATCCTTCTTCCGTTTGATATACAGCGTGTTGTACTGGATTTCTAACACAGCTGATGTGAATACAAGTTTCATTCATATTCTGCAGTCTTGGAGCCACTGTCAGCCTCATCTGGGATGTCAGCAGGAAGATGCTTATTTCTGGAAATCATTTCATAGCTCACATTGCTCCAGCGAGAGCACAATTTGTTTCTGGTGGTGCTACCCCAGAGGCCGCCTCAGCTACTGCTGTATCAAATCAGGATGTCCATGTACAACACAGTTACAATTCATAGCACAGACAGGATCTTAACATATATACTTTGATGGTATATATAATTTTTTATGTGACAGTCCTCAAATTCAAGGGAAGAGGGTATTCTGGCAAGTAAAAATTGGGATTGTGTCTGAATTTATCACACAGCAACTCCTCCAGCCTCATCTTCTTATACCTGTCCCCAAGAAAGATATGGGCAAATAAGACAGTAAAAGCAAGTTGCAGTCTTCACTTTGGGCATAAGCAACCAAATTCCATTGCCTAGAGAGTTTCCAAATTGGGGGTGAAGGAAGCGTCAAGAGCCAATCTCAGACTCTGTAGGATCCTAAAAGCTGAGTGCTCCCTGCCAGCTAGAATCACGTAGAAGTGATCTCATGGGCTTGTGAAGGAGCTGCCTCATGCGTCGCTCCAGAAGCGGCTGAGCAATGCTGCACACAACTGTTCCCTTGTCCATGGCTTTCATGACTTGCCAACCCATGCCATGCCCACCCCACAGTGGCGGTGGGCTGCATAAGGGGATTCTTTGAAGCTCCCTGGGACGGGGTCTGTGAGTGCCCTGCATCTCTGTGCTCCCTGGGGATGAGCAGGGTCCCATACCCTAGGGAAAGGGGGAGGAGACTTAAGGAACCATTTCACTATAACTTAAGAACCCTCTTTGTTTCTAAATTTGAAGGGAAAAACACATTACTTTGTCTGCATCTTGGAGGTGGACAAATGGAACTGCTGAGTGGTCTTGAGCTGTGTCTTGCTACATGCCTCTCCTTGCTGGCTGTTTTGCCTCTTCCCTCAAGATCAGGAACCAAGATAGGGGAGCGGATCACACTGGGAAGCCTCTAGGGAGGAACCAGCCTAGCACCTGGACTAAATCCACACAGGGAAGAAGAGCCAAGGCTTTGAAGAAACTGGGGAAGTCAGAGGGGTTTTGACCTAGCTGAAGGAGGGAGAAGGAAGGGGACTCATTACCCAGATGTAAAAAAGAAAACAAAAAGAAAAGAAAAAGAAGAAATCAAAGAAGCAAACCCTGGAAACCGTCTACAAATACAACTGAATCAGCAGGCTGTTTACATCACTGCTGCAAGTTGTAGGCTGGACAAGACTTTACTTGTTTAAAACTTTAAGTCGGTTCAGCTGTGTCAGGGCATATCTGGTATATAGTGGAGACCTTCTCCTCAGTCTTATTGATACTGTGGAGAAATTCTTCCAGCTGCTGAACTTGTATTTGGGAGTCCTGTTGCTCATATTCCAGGTACTATATTGCTTTTTATGTTTCCCTCATCAGCTTTGGAGTTGCTTCTCCAAAACGCTTTTCTTTCTGCTAGTGGCAGTCCTGTATATATTCACACCCAAAGGCTTCAACATTTTCCCATTGCAATGCATACCAGCATGGTATTTACAGTTCTTTTAGACTCTCCACTGACTGTGGGCAAAAGCAGAAGTTGCAGGACTTCCTCCACCAAAATACTAAAGGGCTGGCATCAGACCTGGGACTCCAGGAAAGGAACTGGGCTGTTCATCTGTGCACCTCCACGCGTGTTTTCACAGAGGTAAAAGCCTGCAAAACATGCAGGCTCTTCTGTTCAGGCAACAAGAATTTGCAATATTTTTCCTTCTTTCTCTTGTTTCAGTCTATCTTTTCTCTTGTGCCTTGTTTCATTAATACAGTTGCATGATAACCTGTGAGGGCTGAAAATGCAAGAGAGTTTTGCTCTCCCACACTGCTGATGCCCTGCTGCTTGCTCTGACAGCTGTCCATATCAGGGTGTCATTTATCACTGGATCTAGACTTGCTGCCACTGAAATCAGCAGTGGCAAACTCTCATCACAAGTAATGGAGAGAACCAAGGCCTTCGGTTTCAGGGGGGAAAGTGGCTGGGGATGCTGGAGTTCAGCCAAGGCTGGGATGGGGGCGGGAAGCTATGATTTTCTAAGTCCTGTAATATACTGTTATCATTGTGTAAAAGGGGGAGCATAGTCTGGACAGTAAGGCACCAGGTTGGCAGGCAGGTTTCATTCTAGACTTTGTGAGAGGTACTGGGTAAGTCATATAATCTCTCTCTAGCTGAACTTTCCATCTATAAAGTCAGAGTAATTATAAGGAATAGGAGACAGGGAGTATCTGTCTTGCCTACCCAGACTGTCGACTTTTTGTACCACTAACTCTGATGTTTGCACAGTGTCTAGTACTATGATGTTCTGATCAAAATCAGTGCCTACAGACCTCCCTGTCACATAATTAATAAAGTTCTCAGCCTTCAAGTCTTTTGTTCCAGACTGTACGTTCAGGTCACAACTTCTAAACAGGTCAGTCTACAGCAAGTATGTTTATTTTTCATTGAACACAACTCTCTTTCATAGTGTCTCATGCCATGATAGGTTTGATTGTAAAACTGACTGTTGAAACATCTGGTCTTATTGTTGGAGGGTTTTTTCAGGCAGGTCAGTACTAGGCATGGGGACTATGCTGATTTAAAAGCTAAATAAAGATGTAGGTTGAAACAAAGCAAATTCTCCTGCTTAACCCTTTTTGAATCCCTGGGGCTACTGTTTGGCTTAGTATAGTTCTGAGAGCCAAGAAAATGTTATTCATTGTGCTCAAAAGATTGATCATAGCATTTATATCCTGAGGCCCAAATCCTGAAGTCCTTATTCAGACAGAGCTCCCATTGACTTCAAAGAGAGTTCTGTCTGCAGAAGAGCTTCAGAAATAGGATGTACTGGCTCACAAGGCACTGTGAAAACCTTTTAGTCTCTTTAAACGAAGCCTCATCTGTGGAAGATCTAACAGAGATGTACAACCAGCATGCAAGTTGTGTCATTGAAATGACCAAAAATGTAAATCCATGGGAGTAGGTAGTTAATGCTTGTCTACAGTAATGCAAGCAAGCAAGATTCAGCAAGAGTCAGCAAACAGAACTTTCCCATATTATTCGGAGTACAGAAAGCAAAATCTAGGGCTGCTACTGCATGGAGGCTTAAAATTACCTCTTCCTGCCATTATCTTGGAAACACTGCAGCCTTAAAAACACACACATGTTGCTTCTGCGATTTCATATACTAAAACAATTCCTTTTATCCTGGACTCTAACTAGTCCTTTTAGAAGCCCTTTTAGAACAGGCTTCCCTGTTGCAAATACCTACCTAAATGATAGCATAAAAGGTAGCAGTTTGAAATAAGATGTTTCACGTAGAGGAAAGCCTTTGAATATTTGCTGCCAACAGTAGTCTCTTTCCTGCCAAGATAACAGCATCCTTCAGTGCAGAACAGGTCCTAAGCTTTGCTTTATGGTATGCAGCCATGTCTTCCCTTAGACTTCAGCCTAGTGATTAAAATAACCAGAGTGGAGTTCTCAGGTTTTTCAGAAGTGTGATTTTGGAGCTGATAATGCAAGAATTCGAAGCTATCGGAGGTCTTCCACATGTGCAAGTTATCTAAACTTTATGCATTACAATAGTTTAGGTTTTACAGTGATGGAATATTAAGGATGTGGTGTGGTCCAGATGGAAAGTAGCAGCAAAGACTGAAATTTAGCTTCATTTTAATTTATAGTAACACAGCCAAGAAAAACTCAGTAGTTCAACTTTAAGGAAAACTTTGTTGAAATACCTATTTGCACGATGAAGCTGCACTTAATATTGCAGAGACAAAACTAAAAAAAACCCTACAGTAGCCAGTTTTCATATGGTGTTAAGCTGTTTTGCAAAGCAATGCCATTCTTCAGAGCTCCCTCAAACACAGAGGTGCATTCAAATTCAACTCAGATTTGATGGAAGACTGAGAACCTGTCTCTAGTTCTTTGGGCTTCCTCAAAGTTGCAGAGATAGTTTGTTACTATCAACTGTTGAGATCAGTAGGGGAGAACTTCCTGAAGAAGTTGTGTAACTAGGAGTGGGAAGAAGACCACTCTAAATACAGGGCCCTTGACTTAACCCATTCCTAGAAAGAAAGAAAGAGAAAAAGAAGAAAGAGAAAAAGAAGAGCTCCACTGCTCCACCAGAGGCACAGTTTGTTGACTTTCAGGATACATTATTAGACATGTCTATTTGCCCAAGATAGCTATTACTCAGTTCACAGAGGCTAGCCTGAGTCTGAGGTTCAGCTATTTGAATGTACTTTGTTTTCGTTGGTAGTTTCCTCTGGTGCCTCCTCATCTGGAGGCACAATGCAGTGCTGCTGTCATTCACCTTTTTATTACAGTAGCCCTACAAAGCTCATATTGGGAATACTGTGTGCTCTAAAAAAACCCAACTTTCTAATCTGAGAATATCTATGATGAAAAGCAGGGGACACACACAATAAAACAAGTTACATACTCTTTTTATAGTTATGTTATTTAATTACAGTGTTCTACAATTTATATAAACAACCTGTGAGTTTCCTCTGTTGGTCCTTTGCCAAGACAGGTTTCTTTTTGATGTCACACTGAACTACATATGCTGAAAGCATCATAAAAATGCACTAGAAACAGAGGTAAAAGGAACTGTTGAAAGCATGTAAGCATTGGGTTTACACCAATGTGAAGAAAGAAGTTTTTCCTTTTCATTTCCTGTTGGCAATGTGCTGTTGGGCTTTCAAGATGTTCTCACAGAAATCTTGTGGCTCCATGGGGTAGAACTGAATGGCCATGAAGAAAGGGTGTGTGTGGAAATGTGTCCTTTGGATTTTCTCGTATAAACAACTGAAACTCCCCCCCCCCCCCAATCTTCCAAAACACGAAGGGATGCAATGTGTTTCAGCAAAGTAGTATAGTATGAGATGCACTTGGTGAGATCTCTGCTTCCCTCTTCAAAAATGTGCCACCTCTTCAGCATAACACAGTGGATTAGTTGGGGTAGGGGATCTTTCCCAGGAACTTAATCTTTAAAACAGGTAAATGAACACCAGGGACAGTAGGAGACACTGCAAAGCTAAAAAAAAAAAAAAAAAAAAAGTAACAGATAAATCTCGTCATATGGACTTTTCTAATTGCCAAGGGCACGTTCTGTCTGGCAGAGATGATTTAGCAGTACCCACTGAGAGGATGAGCTCCAGAAGGCAGAGGGGAATAATGGTGTGTTCTTTTGAATGGGTTGGCAGAATTTTAACAAGGGATTCCCAGAAGCCCCATAAGCTCTTTCTGTAACAGCCTTATTTCAGAACTTGACCACTTGGTGTTGAGGGAAAGGACCATTTAAATGTTCTGAGAATGGTCTATACCCACAGATGTTAGTCCCTAAGTGTGGAAGAACATAGCAACTTTGTAAGCCATGCTAGCTAGCCTTTGATAGCCCGAAACCATTGCTCCCATAGGAGGCAATGTCAGCTGGAAGCATACAGCTATAAAATGAAGAGAAAGACTGTTCTTCTGTTTTCTCAGGGTAACACAGAAGTTGAACATCATTGCTCACTCCCTGCCCATTGTCACTGGGAAGCAAAGGCTTTACAGTGATGCAGTCACAAGGGGAAATGATGAATGAACTGCAAACATTTGGGAAAACACAGAATTGGAAAAAATGACCTACAAGTAGACATGCTGAACCCATACACCTTTTACATGCAAAGTTCACACCCAAGATAGCTAATGTCAATCATGCTCTGTACTATTATATGCTTACAAAAAGGTGAGCTCAGGAAAAACATTTAAATTCAGAGAAAAAATTCTTCATACACAAATCAAGATTGGAAGTAAAGTCCAATTTGGCAACCAGGACTTGCCGAATAGGGTCCCTACAAAATGGGAAGACCCAACACCTGCATTCAAAGACAGACACACAGAGGAACAGTGGCTGCCTGGGCTAATATGACAACCTCAAGAGATCAATAACCATGGAAACCTCAGTAAAAGGAATGCATCTTCAGGGAAATTCAGAAAAGAGAGGAAGAAATGATAACTGGAGAACCCTTCAGAGGCAAAAATACATGTATTCCCCTCTCCAGAGATGCTTGTGGTACAAACAGCTTTTATTTTTAAACAAAATATGTTCTCACTGGCATATATGAGAAACTATTTGGTGCAAAGGTTTTGTAATATCTCTTTTATAGAGTTGTCACATTTCTGCACTTGTGAAGGCCTTAGTTTTAGAAGCTTATGGTCAAACTCACTCTCAGTTTTCATTTAAACAAGAAATAGGAAATAGTCTGCCTTCCTCACTTCTGGCAGTATCTTCAAAAAGAATAAAAACAATCTGAAAGTAAGTAGCTCTGGAAGACAGCATGCCTTTCTAACCTGTATTTAATATGTGTTGTACCGTCCTTTGTTGGAAGCCAAAATTCTGATTAACGCTGTTCAAATATGATTCCTATTTCTATAATCATTGAGGTCTACAAGGTACACCATCAGAAACTACTGGTACATAATGGTGGGAAAAAGACAAAGGCGTTCTCACACATGCACAGAAAGCTTGCCTGGCCTTTCAAAGAGCTGGCTGAGAACCAGATCTCTGCATCAGCTAATGAATGTATCTCAAGCTGCAACAGAAGGAACTGCATTCATCACTGCTAAAATTTAACTTTGTAACTTACCTTTCGGCAATGAAAATTCATAACAAGCATAATAGAAACGGCATCAGAGGAACGTTCTTCCCCTTTCTCTATTGGAATTACCTGCTGTTTGTCCAGCACTCATGTGCACCCAGCTGAAACCAGCAAGTTCACTTTCCTTTTGTTATGCTCTGAACCAGATACAAACTGTAAGGTAAAGCTCTTGCACTAAACTACTGCTCTGCTGATGAAATCTTTAAGCCTTAGACTATTTGTTTAAGAACAGATATGATTCTGTTTGAAGGGCATTTTTGGGATAGTAGGTAGATTAAATAAATTTGTTCAGAAATGGCCATCTTCAGTCCCTGCTGATCAATGAGTGTTCCTCTGAACAGCGGCATTTACAGACCATTCCTGTTCCCCATCTGGGGAGCAAGCCTTGCTCTGTCCCCCTTACAGCCCCACTACAGCTGCCCCAGCAGACTCCCATCGGTGAAAGCAGTCCCCAAATTCCCTGCTGCCCCTCCTGCTTCACTGACAACAGAAACATGAACTATATCAAAGAATTGACATCAATGACAGGCCAGGTTGCAGAAAGTCACACTTCTCTTACTCAGGATTGTAAAAATAAGATAAACTCTCCACATTCATTACTACCTTCATGTTACCAATAACATCATTAATCTACTACAACACTCCATAATGGGCCAGCTTTACTGTCCATTAAGTGTCCATCTCACGGAGATGGTACAGTGTTTTTCATCATCCTTGACCCTCATACTGAGGGTATGTACCTCATACAAATGTACAGAGGTACCTCTGGAGATGCCAGGAAGGTGTCTCAAAATTCCCATCTCCCAGGTCTTTGTCAGAGTGGCTCACAATTAACGCAATGATATTCAGCAAGCTCTGTATCTTCTGTGTTCCCATCATAGACTCTATCTTCATGTAAATCTGAAGTCAACTGGTTATGTCCCTATACAGTGGCCTACTCAGCAATCATGTTGAGAAGAAATTGGTCTCTCTGAAAACTGTGTAGAACTGAGCCACATGTACAGAATATGATTTGTACAAGTAAGTACCTTCTGGCCCATTAATACCTGTACCGTTGAATGCAGAATTAGGCTGTTGCTGAAGGGACCTGTATATTACGGAATAGAGGAAGAGTACCTTTACGATTTTGGTTGTTGTACTTGTGTCTCTAACCAACATCAATGTGCATAAGTGCAAATTACAGGAACCACAAGGTGTTTAGCTTGAAGCCTAATCTAATGGGTTGTTGTAAAGTCTGTGCCTTGCTAGAGCAGTTTACTGGAGACAAAAGCTGTATCAAAGGCAAACTAGGGGAACATGGTTAACCTACCCAATTTCGTGGTATTGTGTAGTTCGATCTCTCTCTCTCATTGCTCTAAAAACTGCAACCCTTACTACTTCCTTTGAGTTCTCTTTGCCTATCTTGATTCCTGGAATGTGCCAGACACATGCCATTAGGGAACGAACAGTGCCAAACTGCTCTCTCATCTTCTCCTACCTGTGCTCACACTGAGCATCCAAAGGACATCATTATTTCCTACACTGAAAATTCAGGGTGCAAGCTCTGCCTTCTTCAGTGGTACTTGGATGGGTTAAAAGTTCACACACAAGAGCATACTTTGACTGCCATCTTCCTGCTCCTGGAGAGAATGTCTCATTCTGCTGGGGTTCTGGTGGCATCAAATTACATATTTTGGATGCCTGTAATTACAGAAATCTGTAGATCAGCCACGCACTGCTACATTCACAGATTAGAAATGGTTTCCATTTTTGCAGAACAGTCCTTCAATTACTCATTAATTGGGGCTCCATGTTCCACTTTCCTGCATGGTCTGTGCTTGCCAATCTAGTCCATGGGTCAAAGGAAGTTATTTCCTTGTAAGCAGAGTTTATTAAGACAGATTCTTCATATTTATTCTCCTGTATTGGGTCTGGCTGAGATGGAGTTAGTTTTCCCCATAGCAGCCCTCATAGTGCTGTGCTCTGTATTGGTGCTAGAAAGGTGCTGCTAACACACCAGTGTTCTGGCTGCTGCTAAGCAGTGCTCGCACAGCATCAAGGCTGTCTCTCCAATATTTCCCCCCCGTCCCCCCTACTCTGGGGGTGGGCAAGATCCTGGGAGGGAACAGAGCCAGGACAGCTGGCCCAAAATGACTAAAGGGATATTCCACACCATATGGCGTCAGCTCAGCAATAAAAGATAAGTAAAGGGAGGACCCTAAAAAGAAGTTGGGCCTGAGAAGGAAGAGTGGTAGCCTGGGCCCTTTCTTGTAACAGATGTGATGTCAAAGTGCACCAGCAAACAAATTTCATTAAAATGCCACATCCTGGCACCAACCACTTGGCAGGTATTGTGAATAAGAAAATGCAGACCCTGTTTAAGAGTAAGGAACTTCTTACCTGCTTGAAGAAGGCATGCAGAAGAATTTCTGGATTAGTCTTGTGCTCCATGAAAAAAAAAGTCTTTGTGGTTGTGATATATGCAAGTTATCCTCATTTATCAAGACAAGAGCTGTAAGGTTCTTGAGTTTTAAGGATTGCTGTAATCAGTATTCCATGTGGCTAAAGCTTGGAGAGCAATCTTGAATATACAGGATGTTGGGTTTAGTTAGCAAACTAACCTCGTTTATGTGATGCATTAAAAACCACCTCACTGGCCTGTTTGCTCAAAGGAATGTGAATTGACCATTATTCAAGATTGGTTTACAGAACCATTACTGTTAATGCTTATGGGACATGTAAAGTAACTATCTATAGATAAGTATCTATAATGATTTCTTGTTTCACTTCTTAAAGTTTTAATATCTTCTTAGTAAGTCTGAATACAGCTCTAATGACTAATTAACCCCATTTTAATTTCATTAGTATGCTATAAACAAAAAGAGCAACAGGTGTCTAGCCAGGTAGGTAGCCTTTATAGTAAACAGTTCATCTTAGGAGGAGACGTAGGTGTTTTTCTTTCAACACAGAAAATGGTAAAGACAGAGTCACACAAAGAAACACACCTACCCACCTTTTGTCAGTCCTGAATGTCATTAGGACCTACAAGCTTGTAGCCTTCATTTTATTGTTATTTGCATGGCAATTAGTAATTCTGAAGTTGCCATATGGTCCTAGCTGCCCATTCTTTTCCAGATTGACTTGAATTATATGTAGCAATTTTTTATTCCTAATTTGTCAGAGATGCATTCAGCAAAGTCGCTTCAACTCACATGGACCCCGCACTGATTAGTTAGCATCTGAGCAGCTTCCTAAAACACTTCCTTAAAAGGTTACAACCTTCCTTTTGAAGCCCAAGAAAATTTGTTTCAGTCAAGCATGTGAAAGAATGTGAACAACTGGGAAAACCTGTCATACACAGAAAAAAAGGTAAGTAAGTCAGTCATCTATATTTGTCAGCCAAAGATGTTTGCTTTCCAAGTAATTCTGAGAACCACCTTCATGAGACATCAACCTTTGCAAGTGGGAGCAGGGTGGCTGTCTGACAGAGCAGGCTGTATCTCCCTACAGGTTTTCTGAATGCAACTTCACAGCTGTGTGGCATGTAATAGAACAGTTTCAACTTTAGAAATTTTAGCAATACTCTTTCTGGCCCCTCTGGAGCTTTCTCCATACTTTTTAGCAACGAAAATGTTTTCTCTGTGATAAATATATCAGCTTGAAGCCCAGATAAGATGAAGATTCTCTGAATGATACAACCTCACATACATTCCTCTCTGGAAGGTGATCCTTAGATCACCTCTCATCACCACCCTACCACCCTGAGGCAGAGTGCAGCTTTTCCTAGGGAAAAAAAAGTCAGAATCACTACACTCTTCTGTTTTAAGCAGGCCTAGCATGCTACAGAAACACTCCATTTCTCTTGAGATCTTCCACTCACTGGTATTAGTTTGTTTATTTATTTGTATGTAAACAACCTTAAAAGAACATGCCTCCCAGGCTTGCAGTATCTCTTCCACCTAGCAGACACCATAGTCATACAGACTAAAGTGTAAATAATATGGGAGCAAATGCCAGCCTTCCACCACCAGCAAGAACACAGATCAATACAAAATCACCCGAGCCTTCGGGACCCAAAAGGCATCCTGTCCTCAGGCTGCCTCCCCAGCCCCGCTGTGTTCCTGTTAATGAATAATGAAGCCCCGGCTGCTCCCAGCAGTGTGCGATGGCATCCCATACACATTCACAAAGACAGAGATTTGCCAGCTCCAGGGCACTGAGTCCAGCTCTTTTGGACCGAAGACCTGTTTCGGTTTGCAGTCTCGTTAGAGAAGTAACCGTGTGAACATGCTGGCACTCAAGGCTTCTCAGTAAACATTAAAATTATTAACACGTGCCCTCACCTAGCAGTGTTCATCCCAGAATGTTGGTCCACACTTTCAGACAGGACCAGCCTCAGCTGTCACTGCAGCACATTGCATTTTCGCATCAAATACCTGACTGCTGTCCAAAACTCCTTGGTCACAGAGTGGCAGTGTGACTCTCCTACAGCATCAGCCACTTCCCAGACTCTCACCCTGCCTGTGCTAGGAGATTTGGACCAAATTAATTACTGTAATTTGATGTCGTTGCATCATTGCAGATTAGACATCAAGCAATGAACATAGTGGTGAGCCTAGAACTGGTTAAAATGTTCAATAAGGATAATTGCATGGGTGAACATTTCTTTAATAAGCACAAAGCTAAACAATCAAATTAAAATGTAGGTCATTGTAAGTACTCTGAAGCCCTGTCTATGCATAAAGAGACATCCTGATGGGTCTGAAGAGAGGGAAACCTCTGGGAAAGAGGCAGTGAGGAGCAGTGGGGGCAGACTGAGTGCTAACCTCTTCCTCCACCAGTGCAGTTATTTGCAGAATATTAATCTTTCTACAGTGCAGTTATGGCGGTGTGCTGGTTTTGGCTGGGATAGAGTTAATTTTCTTCACAGTATCTAGCATGGGGCTATGTTGTGGATTTGTGCTGGTAACAGTGTTGATAATTCAGAGATGTTTTCCTTACTGCTGAGCAGTGCTCACACAGAGCCAAGGCCTTTTCTGCTCCGCTCCTCACCCCACCCCACCAGTGAGTCGGCTGGGGGGGCACAAGAAGTTGGGAGGGGACACAGCTGGGACAGCTGACCCCAACTGACCCAAGGGATGTTCCAGACCATAGTGCATCATGCTCAGCAATAAAACTAGGGGGAAGGTTGGCGGGGTGGTTGCTGCTTGGGGACTGGCTGGGCATTGGTTGGTGGTAAGCAATTGTTTCCATTTGCATCACTTGTCTTTCTTGGGTTTTATTTATCTCTGTGTTGTTTTCCTTTTAATTAGAATTTATTACTAGTATTATTATTAACATCATTATTATCATTATTATTATTATTTTATTCTGATTTTCTTCCCCCATCCTGCTGGCAGCGGGGAGTGAGTGAGTGGCTGCGTGGTGCTTAGCTGCCAGTGGGGGTTAAACCACGACAGGCTGTTATGTTAAATTGGCTTTGTCAAACTGATGCAGCTTTATGTCTGAACATTGCTACCAGCTTAAAGCTGGCTCTCTCCAGTTCAACTTGCACCTGCTCACATGGGCACAAGCTAAATGGATGTAACCAGTAAAAGGAGCTTTAAATCCAAACAAATAATGATCCAAGTAGGTCACACTGATTTCATTAAGGCCATTTAAACTTCCATTTGTGTTAAACTGGTAAAACTTTCACAAGCAGGCAAGCCCTCTCTAAAGAATGGAAGACCCAGTTCTGCTGAACTTGGTAACATGAGGTTAACATATTCCACTCTGCCAAAGGTTTCCAGCAGTGGGAAGAAATGCCCATCAATTGCTGCCAGCCCACCTCTGAAACCATGTTTGTGTTGCTAGCTGCCAAGCTATGGGATTGTTTTCCCTGTCATGGTGTTTGACAGAATAGTTATGGTTCAGAAAAGAGCCACATCATTAAGGCAGTGGGTGGGGACACACTGCTGAGCACAGCTGCCCCTCGCTTGTGTTGCTTCCAGGGACAGAGCACAGCTTGAGGGGACAGACGGAGACTTTCCTAAAGCTGTGAGCATGCCTGCCCTGAAACCATGCAGCAATACTTTACCCAAGCCTGCCTGGGCACACAGATAGGCTGTTGGTGTCAACTCGCCCACGCTGACTTCTGTGCTCAGTGACAAGACTGCTCATTTGTTTAACCTGAAAGGAGTTCCTGTGCACAGCAAACCAAGCTCACCCAGAGCACCGGCCTCACGATGTCCCTCTGAGGAACAGGTATGCCTTACTCGTCCCCTGCTCTGAGCAATCCAGAGCTGTGCTGCCAAGTCTGAACGTCCCTTGATGGG
The DNA here is from genome assembly GCF_000737465.1 of Haliaeetus leucocephalus. Taxonomy (NCBI): domain Eukaryota; kingdom Metazoa; phylum Chordata; class Aves; order Accipitriformes; family Accipitridae; genus Haliaeetus; species Haliaeetus leucocephalus. The sequence continues at coordinate 873,085 of NW_010972598.1, read as the reverse complement.
CAGACACAAAAACTGCAGTCATCTGGGTCCAGTCATGAACGCTCCTGGACTCCCCTGATGGGTTATTCATGTAGTCAGAGCAGGAGAGCATGAATAAGCTAGAGGAAGACTCATTGCGGTAGGCAGGGAAGGGCAAAGAGCAGCTTTCTGTACCTTTCTTGGCCACAGACCTGCGTCCACAGGAGGTGGCAGGTCTAGCCATGGCTCTGCCTCCCCAGCTGCCAAGCGAGCTGATGAAGAGAGAGATACAGGGACTGAAACGTGTCTTTCAAGGCAATGACAAACTAGGGGCAGGTAACAAAGAGGTGTGAGGGAAATGTCAGGCAGATAAGTCAGTCATCGGCCCTCTGCAGTTGCTTCATAAAGAATATAATCAGCATGGAATGATGTACAGCAAAGAGAAAAATGGAACATTAAAATTTTTGGAAGTCTGCATGCTGTAAGGTTCACTTTTAACCCTAAACTTGGTGATAAAAGAAAGGTATGAAATGTTTGAAAAGGAGTTGAAAAAGGGTTTCAGATGAAACAGATGCTCATAGATCTGGAGAGCCTACCGTTACAAAAAATCTCAGGAACATACTGGGGTGAGACCTCTGACGTAGCTTATCATGAATGTAATTCTCTGTTGTTTGAGCACTGGGTTGAATTAGTTCACCTCAGGTGAGCTGAGGGGCAGAAAAGAAATGCCTGCTGCCTTTTATATAGTGTTTCATTTAAGGCATTTACACTTTCAAGACTCTGATAGACTAGTTAGTGCCTGTGATGCCAGCTCTGTTGTTGATCTGGACCGCTGTAATTTACTCCTGCAACAAGAGAGGATGCAGCATAAAAATGTGATGATATAAATGCTTCACTGTTTGTTTCTCAGGGCTACCTGCTCACTTCGCTATGTTATCTCCGCTTACCCCCTTCCACGCCATCTGCACTGCTTGCCTGTGTCCCTGGCTCCTAGGGTGCAGCAGGCACACACGCTGGCTTTGCACTTGCTACCCACCAGCAGCCGCTTTGCCTGTTTTCTAACTTTGGCACATGCTGGCCTATACTCCTCCTGTTAATGCTGCTATTTGTTTATGCTATTAATACCATCTTCTCCCCTCTTCTATCCAAAGAAGATTACTGAGAATAATTCTTTTGGAAGATGTTTGTCCTCTGCCCCTGGGGTAGTTAGGAGAGTCTTTAAAGAATGTTTAAAAGGAATCCTTTACCCTCTAGTATCTCCAGCCGATGTCCCTGTGCTCAGGGAGAATCGCTAGCAGCATGCCAGAGCCAGGTCCTAGCAGGTCAGGCTGCCATGGGCCCCCTCAGCACGGCTCCGCTGGCCCAGGCAGCCAGCAGCCACTTCCACTGGGGACTTCTGTCACAACCCCACAGATGCCGGTGGCTGCTCTAGCATTACCCTGGATGTGGCTCCACCAAGCCTGGCACAGCAAGCAGTTGATGGCTTTTCCGTGTGCCCACAGAGGCAAGCAGGACTTCTAGACAAGAAGCAGCTTGCATCTTTCTCCTTCAGAGCCTGCGACTGGCTGTTGTTACTCCAATATTTTCCTGCTCTGTTACTGTTCTGTGTAAAATCTGCATTGCTAGAGTGTGGTGCTTTGGGATTCACAGATACTCCTGCTTTGTTCCTTTTTTCAGGCTTGTCTTTAGTTCTGGAGTTGCAATGAATGCTTATTGTGCCTGAGTAACAGAAAATGGGATTCTGTCAAATTTCAGTATTTGAATTTATGAACTTAACTGAAATTGGCTGCAGACTTGCCATTACAATGCATCCCACTGCATAAAATGACTGTAAACTTCTCCATGCAACCCTGCTCTGTGAGTATATGTACATGCATGACACCGCATCCTTTATTACTTATGAAACACATATCAATATTGTATTAATAAGTTGGCATTGATTTTTACTGAGAACATAAAGATTTATGAAAGTAGGCAGTGCTGTGTGGCAGAAACTATGAAAGCAGTTTCTAGAAAATCTATGAAATATTTTACATTTGAGATATAAATCCAAATAGACAGCCCTTCGTGGAAAATACATTGCTATTGTTATTGGGCAAGGGCGAGATTTAAAGGCAACTGGTTTGCAAAGGAATGACACTCTTTGTCCAAATTTGAACACAAATGGCTTCCTTTTATATTACAGGGAGATTGAAGGAGGCTCTCAGTGGAGCAAGGAAAGCACAGGCTAAACACCTGCACAATGGCCCTGAGGCAAAAGGGCTATGCTAAGCAAACAGGGAGACATACCCCTGTCAGGCTGACAGTAAAACTCTGCTGTTGCTTGGAGTAGGAAAAAGTATAAAGTATGCTGATGCAGATCTGCTGGTAACAGCAAGAAGTAGAAGCTGTAATAAGGACCACCTAGACAGTTCCCTGTCCATGTTACACCACCCAGAACTAGGGATTGTAGCAGTGCATGAGAAGTACACATTTTCCAGTGTTGGTCTTTTTTTTTATGCAGACACACAAGGTAAATCTAGGGACTGATTTAGAAATTGTGCTACAGCAAACACCTCAGCATCCAGCTCATACAGAGGAAATGCCCAGTCTTAATTCTTCATGATATCATACTCAACAATTGTCAAGAGCAAGCAGAAAAACACACTCCAGAAGCATAGTATATCCCAGATACTATAGAAGGAGCATTACCTACACCATCAGAAGTACAAATGTGGTCTATACAGCTGATTTCCTCCTGTACTGCATGAATTCCTAAATCCTGCAGAATACTCGGGCTGTGGATGTGTGTGTTTCTGCTGATGTGTGTGCTATACAAAAGGATAAAGGACTTAATGTGCTTAATGTGCTAGAGCTTTTTTGCTGAAATGATCCTATGCTTTGACAAGGGGATAAGAACAAGAACTGTAGTGGTTTTAGAGAAGAAATGTATCAAACTGGGAAAGTTCTGGTGATTTTATTTGTAGCTCTTAATAATTAGCTGTTTCTATCTTTACAATTAATTCTTTGTCACTATTACTACAAATGCCTTCAGTTTCCTCCCTGTCCCCCAACGGACTCCAGCTCATTAATATGCAGCTTTAAGCAACTATCGGAGCTGTCATGCATTTCAAATCTCCCTGAGGAAGCTTTTTAAAATTGTAAGTAAGACCTGATACTGAGACTTATTAGCACCAAACTTGGAAACAAAGCTTCTGTGCAGGCAGTGATGACTCTTCAAGTTACAGTTGCTGTCACCCTTTTTATCCTGAGATTTATTATAAACGTGAATACCTCAAAGGACTTCTTTGATGCAACCAGTATTTCCAGCTCTCATAAACTGCTGTTTATTCATAGAACTGGGCTTGTGCCAGCATCTCAGGTTTGAGTGATGAAGCTGAACTTCTAGGTCAGATTTAATTGCACCCACACCAAGATACACTCAGAAGAAATCCACTGAAAGCAGCAGAGTGATAGTACACCACCACAAATGCACTGCAGTGTGATGGAGAAACTGGAAGTTTGTATACTAGCTAAAAGACAGGTCACAACAGTCCCTAGAGGTGCAATATCTAGATGGAGATCAAAGACCATCCTCAATGCTTTGAGACGAGGTTTTGCTCGAACCTCCGATACTTTTGCCTGCATCCAAGGCTTTGGCTCCTGTCTGCTTATAAATGTCTGAACAGCTCCATTTTTTCAGCTCTGTCTGAAATTAAGAACAATTAGTCTAACTTCTGAACTGCTAGCATAAATGGTTTGCCAGGACTAAGGTTAAGGCAGATTCCCGTGACTACCAGTTACGATAACAGAAGAAATGCGTGAACTTGAAACTGAGAGGTTGCTGTGTAGCTGCCTGTCAGTGGCATGTTGGTGATTCTGCTAATAGTCTTTCCTTAGTGACACACGGAGCAGGAGGGGTTGTAGGAGGAAACCTTATCAACTTCCACACAAGGGAGCCTAAAGAGAGGGAGAAAGCTATACCTGAATGCTTCTCAGAAAGGCATTAACCCAGAGAAAGTGTTCCTAGCAGAGCTTCTTGCTGGAGTGATACCATAGCGTCCTATACTTTGGCCAGCACAAAATAACAAGAACTGGAAAGATTTTAGCAGCAAAATACCTCAAACTGGAGAATTTGGAACATCTCAGCTTCCAAAAATTGTCACAATTCAATAAAGCCTTTCTTGAATGACCCAAAATGTCAGGAGGGAGACAGCGGCACCAACAGCAACAGAGCCATCGCCCAGGCTCGGCCAATAAAGACACACAAGACGGCAAGTTGGAAGAGGAGCTCTCTTCTTAATGGTTCCCCCAAACCCGAGAGGTGAGCAGGTGGAAATTTGCTACTGAGACTCTTCAGGCTCAGAGGACAATTCCACCGTGTTCCGAGGTCCTAATTTCCTGACTGGAGGTGGTGTTCCTCCTCACCACTCACGACCCTGCTTCTCCACCTCAAACCAAACTTCCCCATCAGCTAAGGACCGGGAAAGCCGTGGGCGTCCTCCTCAAGATGCTGCCACGTGGACGGGATCCCGTTCCCCCCCGGGCTACGCCATCTGCTCCACCGCCCCTTGGCCAGAGATGGCCTCCCCCTCAGCCACCCTGCCGGCAGCACCCGGGCTGCCGGCGCCTCCCGAAGCCCCGGCTACGAACCCAGCTGGTTTGGGCTATACTGCTGGAGCCCTCACCCAGCCGGGCGGCGGGCAGGAGGGAACACCGGGAGGGGGGATGCCAGGCGGGCGGAGAGCAGGCACCCCACCACAGGCCCAGCTCTCTGGGGGAGCACGGCACAGAGCGGCACGCCGGTAGGATCTGGCCCCGGGAGCGGCGGGGCAGAGGACCCCGGTTACCGTGCCCTGCCGGGGAGGCAACATCTCCTCCCCTAAAAACTCTGGGAGGAGTTCACCCCCGGAAAAAGGCACGCTTGCAGCCGTGCCCGGAGAGGAGCCCGATCCCCCCCGCCCCAGGGACGGCGGGCATTTCTCTGGAGGAGGGACAGCGCTGCTCGGTGCCGGTGCCCCGGCGGGGCTGGCGGCTCGCCCGCTGCCCCCGAGCGGGGCCGGCGGAGC